>NW_022995746.1:2286648-2444636 GCF_900245975.1 Drosophila guanche
GGGGGGGGAGTCACTCGGACAGTCACTCAATAATTCGGCAGTCCGTCTTTTACTACTTCTTCCACTTCCTTTGTACTTCTGAGGGGACGCCGGAGCGGGGGGGCCGCGAGCAAATTGCAACAATTTGGTACTCGTATTGCGATTTGTACTCCGTTTGTTTGCAATTAATTGACAAACAGAGCAGCGACTCGACCCTCGACCCTCGACCCAATCGAGAGTCGAACCACACTCTCAACTTATTTGTGCATGCAAATTATATTGAACTGATTCCCACGGAGAGGCCTTCCACCAGATGGCTTCGATTTGATTGTCGTCCAGTCTTCGGTTTGATTCGGCATCGGCTCGCACTCCGGCTCTGCTCTGCCGCTTGCGTGGCATGCAAATCATTCATGGAATGTCTTTCGGGGCAGCAAACATTTCCCATTCACACTGTTCTGGGATTGGGTTCAGTGCTGGGTGTGGGAATGGCTCTGGGAATGGCTCGAACCAGGCCTGATGCATAATCACTTTGGACGTGTACGAAATTGGCAAACATTTGCGAACAATTTTGGGGGCTCTTCCAGGGAGCTGTGTGTGGCGCCATTGCGCAGGAATATTTGTGGTACTTCCAGCAAGATATATGGAATATTTATAGACATACAAACGTTTGGCAGCTCAAGCAAACAGTCGAACTCGAGACCCTAATTAAGGATCCTCCCAAATGATTATCCCAGTTTATGGCACATTCTCTTCCCTGTTCTCCTTACAATATTTTCCCTTTCTGCTGTTCCCTTTTCTCCTACCCAAACCACACACTTTTACTTATTTGCAGATGATCTTTGTGCATGCGCCAACTCATTTGTTGTTTGCCTCAGGAACTATGTCAATATATGGAAACAACCTCAACAACAGCACACAAAAACACACGCATCGAAGACTTCAAGTACCCCGAAAAACACACACAAAAATACACACAAATATGAGTGCTTATAAAAAAAGTCTTGACCTACGGCAAAAGATCAAAGAGAATTATTAATATTTCTTAATCCATTGTAATTATGATTTCGCCTGCCGAAGGTTGACAAACAATGGCAGCGAGGTCTCGTTTCAATAGATCAAATTACCACCAAAAAAAAAGATATGTCAATGTTCCTGCCAAGGAATTGAACACGAACATCGATAAGAGATCTGCGTCGAAAAATGTGTGGCATAAAAAGGCAGCACTCCAGTCCCGTACCGTCCCCAGCATCTAATTGTTGGCCACCAAAAAATATACGAGAGCTGCCTGCCGCCTGACTTTTTTTCAACAGAAATCGAATCGAAAACGAACGCCTAATCTTGACGGCCGGCGTCAGGGATTAGTTGGTCCAATCAGCGGCAACGCCTGCGGCTAATGAGCGGCAGGCACTCCGCTGCCTTCTGCTGCCTTCTGCTGTTCCCTGGAATCCAAAAGAGAAGTCCAAAAGAAACCACCGAATGTACGCCCCTGATAATTACTCCGTGTACCTCTGCTGTGTTCTCCTATAAAAAGTCATTCGAAAACAATGGAACCCCAGCTCATGCCTCTGCCAGATGATCAGTGTTAAGCGGGTGATCTTGGAGATCTCTTATCGCCTGGGCCATAGATGTGGATGTGTGTTATGACTTTTACTTTTCTTTGTCACGATCGTGGCTGTGTCGCTTCAAATCAAAGCAGCAGATTAATAATATTTCCCTCGTCTGTCGATCGGAAAGATGACAGGAAGGAGAACGAGAACGAGAGCGTGGCTTGCGGTGGCGGTGGCGATGGCGGTGGAGTTGGTGGAAAAATCAAAATCAAATTAAAAGACAGCAATCAATAATTTGACACGACTTGGAGGCAAAGAGCCAAGACCAAGATCGAGGCACCTTTAGGATCGTTTGTCGGTGTCCCGTTGTTCCACCCGTAGAGGATAGGCGGAGGATCGCGGAGATTTGTACAACTTTTGCGACATTTTGTTTGGGGGCCCGAGTCATATGAAGCTCGCGGATGGGATGGGTATGCACTTGGATCCTCTCTCTCTCTCTCTCTCTCGCTGCTTGTCTCTTTCTCTCTCTCTCTCTCTCTGTGCACCCATGTTGCAGGCTATGTACAACATCAAGTTTTATCGCTGATCGTGATCATGTAATTCCAGCCCACGCATGCGCGCACTCGGCGCTCACTTCGCGGCTTCACTCGCAGGCGAAGGAATCAAGTTTAGTGCATTCTTATTGCCGATCTCAATGCTCGCTGGGATCTGCTGTGGATATGCTGTGGATCTGCTGTGGATGTGGACCTTGTGACAGATGGTTGTATGGCCTTAAGGCATTCCCTCGCCTCGCCCAGAACGGGCCCCAAAACGATGGACGGTCTGGGCACTGGGGGGACTGGTTTCTGAAGCTAGCCTTAGCTTTAGCCCTGTGCGATCTTTATGTAAACTGGTACTTGAAATTTGAAATCATGTACCATTTGCCTTGAGAGACAGACAACGCGGATCGTTCGACTGAGACTGGGACTGGGATTGGGACTTGGCTCTCCTGGTAATCATTGATCGTGTCCCTGACGAGGCTTGGGGTCTGGGGGATGTTGGATCTTGCATCTTGGCAAGTCAAGGCGGCACAGGAAACGAGCATTTAAAAGCGCGAGACTATCGAAATATAACGACGAATTTAAAGGAAGCTTGTGTCAATACGCTGGAGTTTACCTTGGAATGTGGCAATCGCGATGCCCAGATCTTTTGATGGCGCCGACATGGGCCAGGACCAAGCAGAGATGAGACTGAGCATAAGCTCATGAAGATCATCATCGTTTTGATGGGCACTAAGCGACATAATTGCTACCGTGAGATTCCAGAGACAGAGTCCAGAGCCAGAGCCAGAGCCAGATCCAGACACCGACCCGACTCTGATTCGGATCATTATGAACTGCGATCCTAATGCGCCCCAATCAAACACACACGAAACGAGCATATGACATGTTCGAGCATTATTAATCATGATAATATCTGTATAAATGGTAGAAAACTGTGTGGTGTGTGCACAGTGCCTGAGTCTTGGCCAAATTGCAATTTAATGTAGAAATAAATTGCACTCGGTCTGCAGTCCCGTCCCAGAGATGGAGTTGGAGCTTTGGATGCTGACCAACCGGCAGCCGAAGCTGGCAGCTCCCATGATTATTGGTCATTTACTTGCGCCGTTTAGCGCATTAAAATGCAGCTCCGTCGCTCCGTTCCGTTTCTGTCTCAAGTTTTATGCATAAAGAAATAATTGACAGTTGAAATGTTGGTCTACAGAGAGTCAGGGTCCCTGGGTTCCAGGCTGTGGCAACTATGATTGCAGTTGGTGCGCGGATTGTGATTCGAATTGTGATTGGGATTGGGGATTGCCATTACTGTGGGGCGTGTGTTTCTCTCCTTCATCTCCAGCCTCATGGGATGGCGTGCGAGCAAAATCATTTCAATCAACTGCAGAGGCAGATGCAGATGGGGCGGCGGCAGTCAAAATTGTTGCTGTGGTGGGGGCTCGGCCTGGGCTTCAGGCAACAGAAATCAACGCGTTGACTAATGGCCACAATTTGCAAGTGCAACGCAGGTTCACAATGCACTGAGGGGGAATGTTTTCGGCGCACTTGAAAATCGCTAGATCAAAAATTTGGATAACTAAGCAGAGTGGAGGATTAATGTCGTAGAGTTATCGTAAAGATCGGCAAAGATTGTAGAACAGCTCTCAAAGTGCTTAATTTCGTGTGGACTATTATTTTATTGTTCCATATATATTTCCTAGAATGCATTTACTTACATTTCTTTATGGAAAACAGCTGGTTTCGACTTTTATCTAGCGATCGCAATCCTTTGGCTGCTCTTTTATAAACGCCGAAAATGTATTTTCTTTGGAATTGCAGGTCGTAGATGATCGTAGCTCAAATACTGATATTTAGTTGTATTTTTCCACCATCAAAACTACTTTCAAAGTTGTAGAACGGATCCTATTTTAATCATCCATAAATCCAAGCTAATATTTCCAACCCATTCTCAAGGTAAATTTTCCTGAATTTTGTCACTTAATTATTATTTTTTAACCAGCAAAAAAACAAAGTGTGAAATTCATAGGAAAAATCATAAACAATTGCCTGCTGCAAATAATAATAAACATAAAGGTAAATAGTCAAACTAGATTGAGCGAGATGGCTGCAGGCGAGCGTGCGAGAAGGAGAGCAGTAGAGCGAGAGCGAGAGAGAGAGAGAGAGAGCAGGAGACAGCGAGCTCCCTCCCATGGCAATTGGGAAAGAACACCCACTCAAAAATTAACCACAACGGCGCCATAGAACCGGTTCTCGCTCTCTCCGTTAAAGGTGCTCAAGAGATCGCACACACACACACACACACGCACACTGACGAAACGTGTTTGCACCTGGCTGCTGGCTCTCTGCCGCTCTCCCAGCGATCGCTGTGTGCGCTTTGCAGCTGGCACGCCGCTCTCTCCGGCTCCGATCCTCTCCGGAACTCTCTCATGCTCTCTGTCGCGCTGCTGCGACTGGCAGAGTGTTGGTGAGAGCCGCGGATCAACAAGTGAGCGCAGGTCCGCGCACCGTGCGCAGAGCAATGGACTTTTAGTTATTCCGAGATCTTTTACCAATATTGTGTGCAGCGACGGCTGATCAGACGACGGCCAGAAAGAAACAGCAAAACAAGAGACACAAGAAACAGATAAAGCAGAGGCAGCAGAAGCAGAAGCAGAAGCAGCGGCTAAAGTGGAAGCAGAAGAAGCAGCAAACAAAGCAAAAACGAAAAATCAACTTAGATCCATGTGTGTGTCGCTCAATGCGGAAGTGTAGTGCGGAAGGAAGCCGGCTCGACAATCGATAAACAAACCAGCACCCAACCAACCACCCAGCAACCCACTCAATCAATAGCAGTTCTTCGGTCAGCTCTGAATTAACGCGTGTGCCTACAGTCCGTCGAGCAAACAGCTTTCCATCAGTTCGTAAGCGTGCCTGTGTCCAGCGCCAATTTGTTGGCCCAAACCACAAAAAACTGGCCCCAGACTGACTCTGTGGTGTGTGCATTTTGGGCTGTGTGTGTTTTTTGCGCTGGCTACAACGTCAAATTCGATTTTTATGACTTTTGAAAGCGTGACTAAGACGTGATTTATGATGGCGTGTGGTTTTTAATATTCATGTGGACGCGCGCGCTCTTCCCCAGCTCCAGCTACAGCTCCAGCTCCAGCAGCAACCAGAAACCAGCAACGATCCGATTGCCAGGAACCTGCGTAGGTGCGCCAAACAATAAAAAAAAGGGTTGCATCTTTTTGCAGCCAAACAGCCAAGAAGCCCACGGGGCACAGACTCCAAACGATCTCCAGCTGTGTGTGTGCGTGGATTCGACTTTTTTATGGATGCAGTTAAGCATTTGAGTGCTGCTGCTGCTGCTGCAACAGAGAAGAGCTGCAACAGCGATATGCAGGAGAGGAGTGTGGCAACAGCAACAGCATCTGCGGAGGCGGCAGTCAATGAATTGGCGGAACTAGAGGGCAGTGCCACAGCCACAGCCCCTGCCAAGGGGAACAAGGAATCCCCCACGACCACTGGCAAAGACTCGCAGCAGAAGCCCGACAAGAGCAACCCCAACAAGTCCTCGCCTGCCACCAAGCCTGCCAGCAATGCCGCAATGGCGGCTGCCACCGCTGCCACAGCTGCAGCGGCCACCAATGACCTTGCAGCGGCTGCCGCAGTAGTGCTCTCCCTCCAGGGCACAATGGTGAGCAGTCTGCAGCAGGCGGCGCTCCTTCCCGCAAATTCCGCGGCGGCAGCGGCACTCAATCTGCAGGCGCTGGAATCCTACTTGGCGCTGCAGCGCCTCACCGGCAAATCGGATGTGTTTCGCTACAGCAACAACAATCAGAGCAGCAGCAGCAACAACAACAACAACACGGCTGGCAGCAGCCACAGCAACAGCAGCAGCAGCTGCCACAACGAGGCAGAGACCAGCAGCAGCAGCGCCCTGCCCAGCCTCATAGACATTGCCAGCATTGAGCTCAAGTCGAGCTGCTCATCGAGCTCTTCGGTGGGGTCTGCGGTGCAGGCCAGCAACACCTCCACCTCCAGCAGTAGCAACACCACCCCCACACCCAGCAACAGTAATAGCAACAACAACAACAACAACAGCCACAACCACACGTCATCCTCGAGTGGCAAGTGCCTGCCGCTGCCTTCAATTGGAACTGTGAGTGCCGCTGTGGCAGCTGCTGCTGCCGCCGCTGCGGCTGCGGCCAATCAACAGGCGGCCCTCGACTGTGCCACAGCCGCAGAGCTGGCCGCCGAGTGCGATCTGCCGCTGCTCGATGGGGAGGATGCGCTGTCCTTCGAGGCCGGGGATCTGGACAGCAGCTATGGCAGCTTCATCTTCAATCCCACGACCTTTGGCCAGGCGGAAGCGGACACCTCGCTGCACTCCCTGCAGGCCACCATGTACCACGACAAGATGAGTGTGATGGGGGGTTCGGGCTCCGGATCGATGGCCTCAGGCTGCGTGGAGGAGGGGGCCAGCTCCACGGCAGCGGCCGCAGCAGCAGCCCAGCGCTCCAAGAAGCAGTTCATCTGCAAGTTCTGCAATCGACAGTTCACCAAGTCCTACAATCTGCTGATCCACGAAAGGACCCACACCGACGAGCGACCCTATTCGTGTGATATCTGCGGCAAGGCCTTCAGGCGGCAAGATCATCTGCGGGACCATAGGTAGGTACATCCACTCCAACTCCCATGCTCAACCAGAGGGGGAACTACAGCATCCATTTCCATGTTTGAATCTCTTTTGTTGCCCCTCACAGATACATTCACTCCAAGGAGAAGCCCTTCAAGTGCGCCGAATGTGGCAAGGGGTTCTGCCAGTCGCGCACTCTGGCGGTGCACAAGATCCTGCACATGGAGGAGTCGCCGCACAAGTGTCCCGTGTGCAACAGATCGTTCAACCAGCGCTCCAACCTGAAGACCCACCTCCTCACCCACACGGACATCAAGCCCTACAACTGCGCCTCCTGCGGCAAGGTCTTTCGCCGCAACTGCGATCTCCGGCGTCACAGTCTCACCCACAACCTCTCCGCCACTGGCGGTGTGGGTGGCAATCTGAGCGATCTGTTCGGCCCCAGCACACCCGGCTCCAGCTCCAGCTCCGATCTGGCCCTGGGTCTGGGTCTGCCTTTGGTTGGCGCAGCAGGCGGCGGCTCCTCAGCCGCTTCCTCCTCTTCCTCGCGAGATCTGGTGGCCGTCAGCGATTGATCCCACAGATCCCACTCTCTCACTCTTAAGATAATCTCATTCGCAGCACTCATGACACACGACAAATCCCTCCACGAACAGCTCCGCCCCCCAGCCAACAGCTAACAGCATTTAACTTACAGTTAGTCTAGCCCTAAGACAGGTTTAAGCCACGGATATTTGTGACGTAAGCGTTTAGCAGCAAAGTTTGACTTTATAAGCAACACTCGATATCGATACTATGTCTAGCGTTTAAGCGAAATTGTGAACTCTTATTGTGTACAATCGAATAAATGATAATAGATTAAAAAAGATAACACTCAACAAAGGTTAATGATTGCGGGTGCAAAATGAAGGGGGGACTACTTGAAGCATTGTGCAGGAGCAACAAGGAACTGGCACCCCTGAGAGCTGGAATTATGAGACTCCAAGAGTAGCTGGACCTAAGTTAATTGATCGGCATGATTTGGGTATTTATCTTAGCAGAGTTGACATGGAAAGATGTATCATTTCCTTGACATATATTTAAACTTGAAGTTCTGAAAGAAAAGATCATCAAAAAGCGTGCTTTCAAACCTGAGTGATTGGAAGTCCCAACATGCCTCAGTGGCCAGAATAATACAAGTGAGTATAACTATCTTAATGCCAGAACAAAACAACCGAAAGATCTCCGAATCTGCGATGAGCAAAACACTTTCTTCCTGTCTGTATACCTGATTCTTTTTCTGGCAAAATCTCTTAATTAATATTGAAAAATTCCCTGAATTGTAGCTGGAAAATGCTCATCATTTACCCAACCATCCAGCTACTCCAACTCCTACTCCTTTTCCTGATTCCTCTCTCTTGTAGTGACACTATTTACACACTTGTAGAAAAAACTATAATCAAATATTTGTACCGATGTTTATCACTCAAGTGCCAACAGGGCAATTAAAGTACCATTAAAGGTGTACACCGAACACCGATCTCCAAGCAACAAGCCTTTGACAACAACGATGACATCAAACAAGAATGACAAACAACAACGAGGGCGAGACAATGCGACGACAACAATTCCCACCAGTGTAGCCCCAAGTGCAGGAGTACCCATGTAGCTCTGTCTATTGGTGTGGGAGGATATACGCTCTCAGGGCTGCCTTCCCTTTGCTTTTCCATTCATTATCTCGCGCCTCAAAGTCAAACAATGTTGAACAAGGCGAACGACAGGCATGTAGGGCAGGCGCTATCAACCGATTTGGCCACCCACGATCCATGATACACGATCCACGAACCCCACCACGATCCCTGGTAGATCCTATCGGCGGAGCAGCACAGCTTTCCCATACCCATAACCCTCCCTCTGTTAGGTGTGTCCGTTAAAAGTCTTTGGATATTTTTTATAGCAAAAAGTGGGCTGTCCACTGCCAAGAACAAGGGTGGAGCAACAGCAACAGCAACAGCAAACAGCCATCCAGACAGATGGCCATCCGCTTCGGACTGCCACAAAGTTTACAATTTTTATTATCGACTACAAAAAGATGCGGCCATAACGACACATACAACAGTTCAAAGGCGAACACCGACCCGGGGTCCAGTCGCAGTCGCAGTCGCAGGTCCAGTTTCAGTTCCAGAGTCCAGCCCCCTTCGGCAAGACCCCGTTCCGTTTGGTTCCTCTTTTAAGACCACGTTTGTCAATCGTTAAACGGATCAATGTAAAGCCGCCTGCAATGTTGTCTCTCTCTCCGTGCTGCATTTCCTGTGCTCCAGCTACAGCTACAGCTACAGCTACAGCTACAGGTCCAAACCAATTACAACGATCAAACAACAATTATGGTAAGCGAAGAAGAGCCACAGAGTCCATGGTTATGAATGGGTTAAACATTTCTCAACACGATCTTGCCTGCCTGCCTGCTGGTCTCTCTGCAAATATTTGCTCGGATATTGTTCTATTCAATGGAGGAACAAGCGTGCTGCACAGAGACATCTACATCCACAGCCATTAGGTTTAGGCCTTAAACAGAGTTTCGGAGCAGCAGCAAAGGAGGAGGTGGAGTAGGAGCACTAAAGTCTCAGGGGAGAGGACTACAGAATGGAGCGTCTCTGCGAATTGCCAGCAATTTCACACTTTATGCGCGACGGCTTCATTTCCACAAGGGGAGTGCAGTGCGTCCACTCTTGAGGCTATTCCTATGTCCTCCATCCTCCATCCTCCATGCTCCTTCCTGCCTCTCTCCTCTGGCGCGTGCGGGCGAGGCGGATGTTTAAACGCTTTTCGAGGCAACATTTACAGCCCCGGACTCGTACTCGTACTCGCACTCGCACTCGCACTCGTTCGTATTGATGGGAAAATTATGAAATTCATTGTTTGTGTTTGACTAATAATTATGACAGCAAACGCATTGTCGTCATAAAACCAAAAGGGACAACCCGGGTAGAGTTTGGTCCGGTGCCGGCAGAGTTTGGGTTTTTGGTTTGTGGTGTGTGGGGCCTTGCCGCACTAAATTCCGCTTTGAGGCACCGAAAAGCTGACTAACTCTAATAAGCCCATCAGCAGCAACAACAGTCGACAGTCGACAGCCGCTTCGATCTGCAACACTTACAGGAAGGAGAACAACAACCAACAACCAACAACCAACAATGTAGTTGTCTAGTGTCGAGGCGTGGCACCTGGGGCTCTGTTCCGAGATTCTTTGAAGTCGAAGCCCCATTGGATTGGGGATCTTTCTTTGGTCAAGGTGTTTGTTGCCAGCAACCGAGGAGGGAGAGTGGGAAATATTTTGTTGCGTTTCCCGGAACCAACGCAAAGCCAAAGTCAGAGTCAGAGCCAGGGCCAAAAAGCGGAACGTTCTCGTTGTCGCCGGTTGTTTGGACGTTGATTTTCTTTTTCTTTTCTTTTCTTTTCTTTATTTTGTGTCGTTTTGTGTCGTTTTTTCGGGGTGAATGTGAATGTAAATGTCATGGCTGTCGGTTGGTTGTTCTGCTGCCTTGGCCATTTCGGCACTCTGGCCAGTTAGTTGTCGGCACCATTTGCTTTATGATTTGATGTATGCCCCACCAATAACTCGGAGCGGGTTATCGGCACCTCAATGGGAACGAATCCCATGTTTGCACAACGCTGATGCATGCCACGTATAGATCTCCCCAGTCCATCCATCCATCCATCCATGCAGCCGCCGGCGTCCCAAACTTCTGGGTCGGACTTTTGTGCTGCGCCAAGCCATCCATCCATCCATCCTCTGGCTCTGAGCAGAACGTAAATTTCTGTGGCGTTCTTCTGCCTAATTAGGTGCCATATCGTAAAGATTCTGCAGACATATTTGTTGCCATTTGGAGGAGCCATTGAGAGGCTTTCCGGGGTAGAATTGAGGGTAGAAAAAGAGTCTAGAAAGACAATGATACGATGGGTGGCAGTGGCAAAGGTAGAAGCTTCATTCGATTCAAACTATTACGAAATTACTAAAAATTCTTCCACTCACTACACACAAATTCTCCCCCTAAAAAAACCCACAGCCATTCTGTCATCACAGCTGTCTGTGGAATGCAGTGTCCGTCCCCTATCCCCTTCCACCCCATGGCTGCCTTCGTCACGCTTCAAAGCCCTCGTCAGCCGCCAGCACAAGATCATAAACCATGGAAAACAGAATTTCTGGAAACGGCAAGCAGTCGAGTCGGGCTGCTCTTTGTGCCAATGTCATCATACAGAAGAAAAGCTGCCGAAAATCGTGCAAGTGAATAGATAGAGCTTGCTTATCTCGGCTACGTCTATGGGGAAGCCGCACTCGTAGTCGTACACCCCCACCCCAGAGGGCTGACTGAGGAATTGTGTCCCAAGTGGTTATTAGATTTTATTGGATGGGACACTTTTGCCGACGGCAGGCAGACAGGAAGGCAGGCAGACAGGCAGACAGGCAGGCCCCAAACAAAGTTGGGAGTTGAGGCTCTCACGTTGCGGCAGAGTACTGACGCATCCCACACATACATACATCCCCCCTCGTATAACTCTTGCGCCTTGATGTTGCAGCGTTTGTCGGTTGTTGGATTTTATTGCAGGGCAGGCGCAAATGTAAACAAAATGCCTCGCTATAATCGTTATATATTTAGAGTTGTACGCCCTAGAGTACAACAATATAATTGACAATCATGAGTGCAATCATCCGTTAGTTCGTCTGCACTTTTCGGACTGCATTCGCTCTCGCGCGCGCTCTCTGCAGAACGTTCGTCACTCTCTCGCTCTCTCTCTCTCTCGCGCTCTCTTTGTGTGTCTGTTTGCACAGGGCTTGTTTGACAAGTTCGCGTCACGTAGCGCGAAGCAGTCGCCGCTTGGAGTTGTGTACTACACATAATCATCAAACAGAAACAGAAACAGAAACAGCAACACTGCAGAGCAGAACCCAGAAGAGAGCAAGAGAGAGCGCGCGGTGTTCGCACCAGATAGTGCTATGGCATGGGGCTTATCTGCCTCTCCCAACCCAAAACCATAACTGGCGGGTTATATGACTTTTCGGAAACCCGATAAGCTCGCACTCACTCTGCTAGTACTCCACTCCGCAAGTACTACTCCCCCTTCGAAGCTAATTGACGACGCGGTTAAATTAAAACGAAATCATTTGCAAGCGCAACACTCCAAGCCCATGGCTCCTCCCCATTCCACACACACACACACACACACAGAGAGAGTGTACCCCACACACAGTACGAGTGTACGAGTGTACGAGAGGGTACTACCTAGGCGGCAGTCGGCGATGATTAGAACCAAAACAATCAAACACAAAACACATCAAAGAGCACCGGTGCCGTCAATTTGTCATTAACGTAATATACTGACAAGATTGCTTTGCACGGATATGGGGTTGGACGTCGCACGGCGAACGCGGCTAACGTGTCAAGCAAGCAGCTCAACCCAGCCCAACCCCTTCAGCCCCTCGCTTACGGGGGGTTATTTGTCGACAAATATAGAGTTTAGCGTCTGTCAAGGTGTTGTAATACTGTTACTTACTCGCCCGGCCCGGGCAGTTATAAATTTCCGTTTTTTAACAAAAATGTGACATATTTTCAGGTTCCCTGCCTCTCGAGTGTTTCTGAGGTACGTAACACTCTCCGATCTGTGTGCGATCTGTGTGTATCTAAGGATTAGCAATGTGTGGGATTTTTCCTTATACTTGGGCACTCATCGTAGAAAGAGTCTGCTCGTAGTTCTACTATTTGAACAAGTGATTAATGTGCCATTAGTGAAATCTTTCGGATTTTTCAGAGTATTTGCATATAGAGCGGCGGCTCGGGTTCTTTCAAGTGAAATGGTAAGAAGAACTCCAAGCGGAATGACTGTACATTTACCTTTCTGATTACCTTTCCCTTCATTACCCCTAGGTAATGTGTCAATCAGAATTCACTTCCACTCTATTGGCATCTCCAATCCCCTCCACTTTGATTCAGTTGTAATCCGACATTTGTGACACTATTGGCGCTCACTTAATGGTTAATTAGGTCTGAGTCTGTGTCAACGATTACCACACTTAACACGAGGCGCAGAGAGTGCAATCCAACGAATAAATCTGTAAGAGAAAGAAGAGTTAGAGGCACATTTTCCATAGCAGCCTTAAGCCGATGGCAGACCTGCGATAATCCCAAAGATGGTTCCCTTGCCAGTTTACGGATTCCTTTCCAATCCCAACAGATGCAACAGACTCGAGTGCCACAGCCACAATTATGGTTATATAAGCCGTTTTGTGTGCAAAGATCAACGATGCATATAACCAGGGAAACGACAATATATCCGGTACCCGGCAACCGACAACCGGCAACCGGCAACCGGTACCATCCCATCAGAGATGATATCCTGATCCCTCTGGCTGCCGTTGACAGTTCCAAGGGGAGTCCTTTAAATTGCTCTCAGGCTATAGATAGATAGATATATTTCACGCTTATCAGCATTCTGACAAGTTTTGCAGAGTCCGCTCCCTAGTATCCTACCCCCGAGAAACAGGGCTACAAATTGCTGCTTCCCTTTGAGTATTTTTGTTGTTTATTAGCTTAATAATTTGTACCCACTTCGCACCCCATTTGTAGGTCTAAACTCTGGAATATTCCCCTCCCTTCCATTTATAGGGCTAAGCCTTGGAATATCCCCTGAATGGATAGGATGGGGTGCTGCTGGTGGTGGATGTTTAATGAACTTCTGATGGGCGTGGCATGGTGTAGATTACAAGCGAAACAGTTGCTACTAATGGGTGAACATTTCGGGGGTAGATTGCTCAGGGTATGGGCTGGAAAAAGATGGGAGTAGATGGCATGTTCGGGCATGGAGCCACCATGCTGTGATAATTGAATCAACATTGAGGCGGGACAAAGCGCGTTAATGTTTGAAGTTCGTTTTGATTGCCGTTTATCCCGGGCACGTTAGGGGTTTCCCAGAACCAGTTGCCGATCTAAATCGAACCTTCGTTATCTCCATGGCCAACGGGGGCGTCGCAACTCGATTTGAATCATGACTTTGTGTTTGTTCGCTTTTTTGCATATCTTAAATGGAAATCTAACTTGGGGAAATCTGGTTGTGTTGGGAAAATATTTCAAAGTTAAACTATATTCGAGTCAAGAGGAGAGCGCATACCAAAGGCAGACAGATATTTAAATCCTCATCCCAGCTTAATCCACATACAATAATTAATTTGTTAGACTCTTCTGCTTTTTGGCCAAAAGAGAGAAGCGTGAAAAATGTTGTAGCTCAGGCGACTGGGCTTCCATTCCTTTCCTGCCAGTCGTGTCCCGAATTCCCCGATCTCTGGCTGGAGATTGATGAGCCCAACACGCGACTTCTTTGTACCAATAAATTCCCAGCAAAATTCAGACACAAAAGAGACAAATTCTTGGCCCAGAGATAAGGTCACAAAACACCAGAAAAATCACAGAGAAGCGAACAGAAAGAAGATGAAGTGTGGAAAAGAATAATCATCAATGGGGAATCTGTGGAGCTGAAAGTGGAACTGGGACTGCGACTGGGAACTTCACTTCGTCTCCGACCGTCCGTCTGTCTATCACCTCTTCCGGTTGGACATTTGACAGTTGCTGCCATAAATAAGCGTACAATGATTTTGTATAAACAAATTAGAAATCACACAACGAAAAATTGACCACAGATCGGGTATCTGTTGCGGAGAGTAAAGTGTGTGTGTGTGTGTGTGTGAGTGTGTGCGTGAGTTTACTTTACAGATGATAACAAAGTTGAAACAATAAACATTTTTCTCGCACAACAAAACACACAAATCCACTTAGCCACGCGCGCGCGCGCTCTCGTCCCTAGAAAGAAAGCCTCCAAAGAAGAGACCACCCGAAACCCAATCGAAAGAAGAACGTTGGAAAGATATAACGACTAGTGGATACCCAGCAGATGAAGATGTGCTACTATGTTGGAGTTACATTTATAATTGGAATAAAGTAAAGCTTAGACGCAGCGCACACCAAGTCTCTTGCTTGCTGAGAGAGAACCGCTTACTCTCCCCTTTATGCTCTCGTTTCGCTGCTGTAGCACAGAGCATTCTCCTAGCTGCTGCAGTCACAGGGTAGCACAAAATTCCACATGCCTAAAGAAGAGAGCGGAAGAGTGAGAGCGAGGGCATGGTGGTGCAATGCTTTGCGTTGCGTTCCGTGTTCCGTTGCGTTGGTGGTTCGCTGGCGTCATACTCGTATAACCAATGCGAAACAGACGGCAATTTATTGATGAGTTTATTGCAAGCACCAAGACACTCGGCGAAAGAGGATGGACGGAGAGGAGAATATCCTCTTCCCTCGAGTAAGAATGAGAATGATGCTCGATGATGTCTATGTCGTCGCTTGCGCATCAGCATCATCATCATCATCATGATCAGTTGATTTTTTGTGTACCTTGGAGAATGGAGTCTGAAGAGTCTGAGGACTGAGGACTGAAGACTGGGGACCAGCGTACAATTTGTAAATTTCGTTTTATGACAACGCGCGCCACGTAAAATAAAACCATCTTCGGGTCCCCATGTGTCGCCCAAACCCAAAAGCCAAAGCCAGAGCCCAAACCAAATCCGAAAACCCCAGAAGAGAGGAAAACAGAAATGCTAATTTAAAAAATTATGAGTTTCGTTCGCTTTTTGGTCACACCTTAAAAATGTGAGCAGAGACAAGCAACGAGCTAACTTGATTTGAGTTGAGTCTCAGGCTCAGCTCAGATACAGTCCGGGGCTCCGAGTTGGTATGTATTTTTGGGCAGAGCACAGCAGAGCGGAGATCTTCTTCTGGCGTATACGGTAGGTACAGCTCTAACTGTTATTTATCGTTAGACAAGACAAGCGGCAAGCTGCCGCTGTTTTTCGAGTGGAGTGTGGCCCCTACGTCTCTGTATCCCCACACCCCTGGATCATCTGCCGCTGAGACAACGATATTTGTGTGATATTTATAACCAATATTTATGGCCAGACGAAATTTGGTTTTGTCTGTGACGAGGTTATATCCAAAAACTTAACAAAAAGATAGAAAGAAAGACAATGCGATGGAGGAGCCGAAGCTTTTGATACACTTACAGACATTTTTTATTTATTATGACATATTTTGAGCTGACTTGATTGTCAAACATTTAGATATGGATTTTTTCGGCATGCTATCAAAACATAAGGTGCATTTTTTTGTATTAATTCTCTTCTTACAAGTTCGTAATACTCTCTGAAAGTGTATCAAAAATCAGCAAGATTAAACATTAAATATTTCAATTTTGTAGATGAATGAAGAATATTGCACTGGATTGAGATTTGGAGGAGGTGGAGTGAGTTGAAGTTGGGTGTCTTATAGAGTCGTTTGCCGTTAGTCTGAAGTCAGACTTAAATATGAGTTATAACTTTATTACCAAAGCACTACTCCAAAGCCCAAACATAAATCACAACATTCAAACATTCAAGTATGATGTTGTACTTGATGTTTTCTATTTCACTTCCACTTTAAATACTTTAAAATGCTTGCTCCAAAAATAATTAAAATTTACCGTAGGCATGCTACTTGGCATTTTGCTGATTGGCCAAGACAATAAAATACACATAAGGGAAGGTCAACAATCTGTGAATAAATAGAAAGTAAATGAATGAAATCAAGCATGAAATCTTTATTTAATTATTTATTTATATTTATTATTCGACACACTTTTCATGAGTTGTATTATGCACTTCATTTCACTTGAATCCAATTGCGAGAGAGATGTTGAGCCTGGCGTAAAGCATTCACCCTGCCAATTGTAATCATTACATAGATCTAGGCAGTTTTGCGAGTGGATGTCTGTAGAAAATGCAATGGTGCAAAAGTAGCTGAAGAACACTGCCAATATCCCGATGCGATTCACGACGAGATTGTTCCGATCAGCAGGCAATAATCGACTACAGATGCATCGAAAGATTTGCAGACGACCCCAGAGATAGCCTTTCCTTTCAGGGAGTCATCACTCCCGTTAAACCTTGTTTTTTTGGTTAGAGTATTTCAAGAACTTTATGGAACAAGAAGATTGTTCTATTAGGCTTTATATTATTCATATGTTCCATTACGATTATCTACTATACTTATGTGCAGTTCTTATACATTTTCCTAGTCGATTTCTGTGCCGACAAACATTTGCAAAAGCACGATTCAAATTGGAATCAAATTGCAAAATAATAACTAAGGAAAGCCAAACAAGTTTCCACAAAATATGCATTTGACTGGAAGGTTTCTGCTTTATCGTTGACAGCTCTAGAATCCACGCACAACTGAGTGCACCATTGGGGCCGTGCATGCAATACAGAATTGAATAAACAACAACATTCATTCGAGAGATTACAGCCACCGACCACTGATAGCCTATGGCAGTGCATTTCCTACACATATGGTACAGAATTAAGGAAGGTTCAATCATTTATTCATTCATGGGTTACTTAGATTACTCAGTGAAAACAGAAGAGGTTTAAAAACACTTTCCTAAATGAAATATTTTCCATTTGTTTTCTAGATATTACATAACATTTAAATGGTTAGATTGTTGCTGATCGAATTAATGACATATTTATTTACACATTTCTAAATTCTCAAGCATCGACCCAGCCAATTAATCCTTCTACATCCATTTCCAGTTGAAATCCAGTTATAGCCGAAGTCTGGTTCCAAATTCATTTGTCCATATGACAAACTCAAGATTGCTAACAAAATCCCGACGAAAAGTATTAACTTATAGATTCTATGCATGCTGCTTTATGGAATAATAGTGCTCCCTGTGTGTCTCAGAAATGATTTGCAACTGAATGCTAGTTCGAGGAATTTTATTCAGTAAGCAGAGAGAGAGATTTCACTAAGTGACCCCAGATAGCTTTCGCACATTAAATATGTTACATGTAAATCAATCAACTGATAAGAGAATACTTTGAACATGTATCGATCAGAAAATATTCAATCATTCATTCATTCATTTGAGAATAACCTGTAATGATCCTGGAAATATTTTGCATTTATTTTCTAAATTCATTCTCGATACCACATTCTCGATATCCCTGATAGATAAATTTAACAAACTAAAAAGATGTTATATATAATAGCAGGGCTCATTGGAAAACTGCTATTTCTGTTAATTGAATATTAATTATACAATTTACTTATTGTTTAAAAACAGATTGTAAATATAAAGAGAGAGAAAAAAAAAAAAAAAAAAAAAAATTTTCTAAATTGTTGGTGATCCGATGAATGCCATATTTATTAACACATTTTTAAAATCTCCTGCACCGACCAAGCGAATTAATCATGCGACATCCATTTCCAGTTGCTGTGAAGCTACGAAACATGTCTGAGTCCGAGTCCGAGTCCCAAGCTGCTTGTCCATATGACAAACTCAAGATTGCCAACCAAATCCCGACGAAAAGAATTAACTTATAGATTCTATGCATGCTGCTTTGTGGAATAGCAGTGCTGCCTGTTTGTCTCAGAAATGATTTGCAACTGAATGCCGCATTGTGGAATACTTTTCAGTAAGCGGAGAGAGAGATTACACTAAGTGACCACAGATAGCTTTTGCACATTAAATATGTTTCATTTGTTCCGTTTGTTTCCGATACGATTTACAACTGAATGCTCATTCGTGGCTTTATATTCAGAAACCGAAGAGACAGAGAGATTACACTGAACGACCCCAGATAGCTTATGCAAAACAAATATGGGACACTTCAATGAAACCACCGATAAGACAATATTATAATCAATCAGAAAATAAATAATAAGTTTTATACATATAGATATACATCAATCGCAAAATAATGCTTTGCAATCGATCTTCAAGCTTTCATTCATTCCACAGGCGGAGCTGAGCTGCTGAGTGAGTGTTAAAGGCGAATAATTGTTGAAGTGCAGTGCAGTGCAAATATTGCTCATCGATTTGGATGTTGTTGGTCTTTTTGGTCTTTTGCCGAAAATATGATTTAAGTAAATTATTACCTGGAGCACACCTTAAAGTAATACAAAAGGCACCAGCACCACCATGAGCACCAGCACCAGCACCAGCAGAAAAGCAACAGCAACAGCCGGCAACAACAATAAAGGAAACGCTTAATTCTGCATTGTCTTTCGGGAGGGGACTCTGCTGGGATCTGGGACTGGTACTGGTACTGGTACTGGGACTGCGGCTCGAAAGCAGGCTAAACCGAGCCAAGACGAAAGCAAACCAAACCGAAACCGAACCAAAGTCAAGTCAAGTCAAATGGAATGGAATGGATGGATTCACCTTAGCCAAGTCGAAGTCGAAGGCGATGTCGATGTCGATGTCGAGGCATTGCCGAGCCGAGGCGGGGAGTGGCTCTCGGCGCGACGCGACGCGACGCGAGGCAGTCATCATCATAGTTTGGCCGACTGCTCGTGGGTGGGTATCATACATTTGAGCAGAACGCCTCTCTATCCGACGTGCTCATGAGAGTGAAGTGAGTCGCAGCTGGAGGATGGGGGATGGGGCTGGGACTGGGACTGGGACTGGGGTTAGGGTATATGGAGACGGGGTCTCTGGGCCGCTTGCTGGGTCCAATTTTTCTCGTTCGTTTTTTTGGTTTTTTTTTTTTTTTTGTTTTTGGGTAGAGAAGGCAAAACGCATCACCATCACAATGTGCCATCAATAAGTGGTAACAGCGTGTGTTGTGGCCACAGATACCGCGCAGAGAGGGAGTACATTAAGGGGTATATTAGCTATGATTTTGGTGGGGTTTGGGCATGCCCTAGCGGGAGCTAATAAATGAAAGTCTGAGGCAATTAGAGCTGGAGATCTGTCAAATATTATTCTAAAAAAGGAACAAGCTAGGGAGCTTCTTTTGATCACATTTGTAATCCTTTTTCTTCTCATTTCGATTACCAACCACTTGATTTCCCACTTCATTCTGTTACCTATCATTAGCACAATAAAAAAGCGAGGTATTCCTTGGTTCATTCCACTCAAATCTCTTCTAGCCTTCTTATAGCTGTTGTTGTTATTGGTGGCGCGTACCCAGGCCGGGGTTCATTCGTGAGCGGAACGTCCATCAATGTGGCAATACTGTTGCTTATGTTGCTGTTGCTGTTGCTGTTGCGACTCCGACGACTCCAACGACGACGATCATAACTTGAAGTTCAATCGCAATGCCGCGGGCCATTCGCCGAGCCTTAGTGGCAAAGCCAAAGCCCAAAAGCAGCACAAGCAAAACCCAAAGAGCCCAAAGAGCCCAAAGAGCCAAAGAAGTCGCAGCAGCTGAGGCCAAAAGCTGAGAGGAGCAGATGAGGCCACGAGCAGAGGGTACGAGAATCAATCGCCCACGTTTATGAATTGCTGCGGCGCCGCAAACCGAACAAGTCCATGGGGAAGGGACTGGGCACCAGCAACGTGCAACATTTTAGTTGTCCACCATGCCCCAGTCCCCGCCCGGCTCCGCATATGCCTGGCAACCACAAAACGTCGCCACTTGCGCCTCATAAAAATCGAGAGAAACAAAAAACGAAAGAAAGAATGAAGCAGGGAAAATAAGGGCTAGGCACACGCGCCATCGAAGACTTTTCCCTTTTGGGTCTGCGGCAGACTGCGCCTCATGCAGCATGCCGCATGCCGCATGCACCATGCTTCAAGCTTCAAGCTTCAAGCTGCATGCTGATCCATGGGGTTAAGCCCAAGCCACCTACGCTCCTCGATTCGTTGCAAGAGAGAGAGGAGCAGCAGCAAGAGAAAGAGGAATCCACATCCGCATCCATTTGGCGGCATCGTCAGCGATGCAGCGATGGAGATGGAGATGGAGACGGAGTTCGTGGATCGGTGCATGCGACAAATATTTCAACACAGTCTCCGCTCGATTCTAATAGACCGATTTGTCAGGGATCAGATTACATGCCTGCCTGCCCGCCAACGCCCACATCCGGTAGGGGCCGAGGTCTTGGTCAGAGCTCAGCCCCACCATAAAGAAGTGTTGAATGAATGTTAGAGCTCGGCCCGCAGCTAGGGCTGTGAATGAACATATTTCAGGCACACACTCGGACTTGAACTGGGACCTGCTGCAGGGAGGAGCGGCAGAACAGGCTACCAAATCGAGTTAAAGTTGTGCAGATTGGGAAAGAAGTTCGAAGATGGATTATATATAGTCCATTTAAAGAACATCTAAAGAACTAAATTAATCGCAGGGAACATGATCTCTAAGCTAAGCCCAACCCACGAGTATCTGTGCCTTGCCAGCGATCTCTTCATGATCACAACCCATTAAGGAGCTCCCCAGATATCACCCTTCAGACTACCACATAACTGGGTGCCTCCCCTGGGTGCATTGTTTATGGTTAATCTTTATCAATTTAAGGAAATATCTTTGTTTCGACATTTGCACATAAACAGCGTAAAAAACTTTTGAAAGCACCGAAGCCAGCCACCAATCCAATCCGTTCCGATCCGATCCGCAGATCCAGAGATCGCCATTGCGCCAGTGTCAGTGGCGTCTCCAACGGAAGCAAAACCACAGGGGGTGGGCGTGGTGGCGGCGGCAACCTTCGCCCTGCCCCACTCTATGGCGAGAGAGGAGCAGGAGACACCTCTCCCGATGGTCCACAGACATTGGGCTGACAACAAGAAGCACCGAAAAGCGCAATTTTAATGAGAATATATTTTGTGAAGTGGTCAAATGACAGGGCCCCAAATGGAGCGGGTAGCCAGACGAGGGGGAGTGGACATTGTTCTGAAACAGAGAATAATATTCCGTGAATTATGAAATGTAGAATGGTAGGCGGATGATCCTTAACGAAGAGACCCGAAGAGCCCAAGAAAATGTCGTTCACACAGCGTGAAATGTTTCTGAAAATGCCATCACCAGAGGCCACAGAAATCCACAGACTGCCAAAGGTCCAGTCCATGCCCGAGTAGGGTTCCAGCGTCCCCCCTGCTGTTGGGTGATGACTACTATCAGGCCAGCCAAGCTACTACTGTGGCTGTGGCTCCCCCGAAGCACACAAAAATGGGAAAAAGGCAGCCCGAACAAAAGTGCCCAAGAGACAGACCCAATCTCGAGAGATTCAGCATTTATATGGTCATCAATAAAAATAAATCAAAGCGCATTTTTAGAAACCATTTAAAAATGTACAAATAAAAGAAATCAAATCAGAGCTACTTTGAAGCATAGGAAGATTATATACCCTTGAAGTTGGACGATTGATAAATGTTTATGTATATTTTTCGATGATAATCCTTACTATAAAATGTAGTGACAAATTCTGAATATTTCTATGCAAGCTGGCAAACACCTAATTCAGTTTATAATACCCGCTTTAAGGGTACCACAAAAGATGGTAATTCCTTTTTGGAACAAAGAATTCGAGGCTATATTTTGGTGTATGTGAAAATGAACAAGCGTTGCCGGGAGAACCTCCTCAATCCCTTGCGGGGTTGCAGGCAAAAGTCCTTGGCCCAGCGTCTTGCGAAAACAAACATTCATTCACATATGCCAACATCGCTACCGGATTATACAGTCTCTGGTTGTGTGCTCTCAGATGTGAGGATCATCGTCACCACTTGGCACTCTCGGGGCGTCTTGTTAACATATCAACATCATGTCGCACTCTCGTTTGTTCAGTTTCTCTGATATATACACAGTATTCCCCCCTCAGCTCCCTGCCATACTCCCGTCACGTTGCCTTTTTTACGATTATTATTATTTTTACCGCTGCGGCGGCATCGACACACGAAGAGGCGCCTCTGCTCAGTGCTGGACTCTGTCTTGCGGGTTATGGCTTTGCAGCTAATTGGGAATTATTTTTATGCATGAATTGTGTGAAGAAATTGGTAATCATTTGCCGAGTGTAAGCCATGACAGCGGCGACAGGCAGCCAAGACAGCGGCCACAGGCCTGCTGCTGTGTTAATGTCTCTCAACCGAAATCAAGGAGCAGCATTGAGCTAATCCCCGCTTCAAAGGCGCCATCTACAGAGGCATTTCCATGCATTCTGATAGAATCGTTAGCCAGCTGTCATTTTGTTGGACATCCCTACAGCTGATCATACTTGAGCTTGAAGGGGAGCTGCAGCGAGTGAGCTACGAAGAAGCTGAAGAATTAAAGTCGAAATGTCATTCATTTAATGATTATTATTAATATCCAATTGTACTCATCTTCAAGTGCTTCCATTGATCCCTTTGGGAACTATATTCCTTCTCCTTTCAAAACGTATTAGTTTAACAAATCTAAGATGACACTCTCCATCCGCTCTTTGGTCCCAAAAAACCTTCTTAGTGCCTCCATTTACACGCAAAAATCAACTCAAAACTAGAACAAACACAGTCTTCCCCTACAAACTAGTTCAACTTTGCGTTGATCTCTTTTTTTTTTGAGGAATGATACCTCCATTAGTCATGTGCAGGTTCCTACCTTTCCCTCCCTAACTTCTTCCCCAAGGAAATAACCATTTCCGCAGTGTCAACCACAGAGTCCAGGCCACAGTCCATGGTCTAGAGTCATTACAAAATGCTTAACCGCAGACGTTGTGGATGGCCGGAACTACGATTTGTTTGAATGTCAATAAGCTCTTCATAGGCACACACATGGCCATGGGCTCTTGGGAAAATTGATATTTCGCATTAGTGGCAACAGCAACAGCAACAACAACACCGCCAACAACCACCAGTGACAATGGAAAGGTGTCAAAGTCAGGCCGACCAGGTGCGTGGGATTTTCATGGATTGCAGTTGCATTTGGGCCCTGGGAAACGCGCAGCTCAATGAACCCCAACATCTGACCAAGATCGGGGCACTGCGACTGGGAGACTGCATTGAGCCATTAAGACAAATGGGTTAGCATTCAAAGCAAACGCAGGCAAACAAAGCAAAGCAAAGCAAAGCAAAGGCAAAGCTCCAGCCAAAGGCAAAGCCAGAGTCGGACTCGAACTCGGAGTCAGAAGACAAATGAGGCAGTGGCTTGGGGGGGCACTCAGACAATGTGTTGACACGCTTTTGCCGAGAGTGCGGTGAGATCTTCTTCCTCTCTTTGTCCCGCTCCTTCCTCCCTTTGGGAGACAATTTGTCAGCACAACAAATAGCTAATGTACGTGAGCGAGCAGGCAGCTCGTACGTGAATTGGGTGACAGACAAGCAAAGTGACGAGAGAAGATCTTTGATCTTCAATCTCCGATCTGCGATCTGCCATCTGCCATCTACCATCTTATGCAACATTTGTCTAGGAATTTCATTGATTTGTTGTGACCACCAAACAAGACCAAAGTCAGAGAATCCTTCATGGGCTGGGGACTTACTCCGCACAAAGGAAACAGAGACGCTCGCTGGCTGGCTCGGGGTTTTGGGCCCCTGAACTGATATCAATCTTGATCTTGATTTCAGTTCGGCGCCTCTTTGATGGCCGTTCCAAACAAATTCCTTTCGAGCTTTGGCTACACGACACCATGCCGTGGCCCGACCTCAATGTGCGCTGAATTGTGTAAACAAGCTGACTCCAAACATACTCAACATCATCAATTTCCACCGCGCAGAGCAGAGCATCGAGCCACAGTGGACAGCAGACAGCAGACAGCAGGCAGCAGCAAAGTCTCTTATTGGAAATTATCATAGCAGAGCATCTGAGTTATGCCCTATGCCGTCTCATCGTCGTCGTCGCAGTTGTCGTTGTCCTGCCGATAATCAGACGCGCTTGGTGGCTCTGCGGCTCTGATTCTGATTCTCTGAGCTCTGACTCTGACTCCTGGTAGAAGGCAGGAGACAATCCACTCCACTGCTGCATGCAACGCAGTTGGAATATTTCAAGCGAAAATCGCCCGGGCTTTGCGCGGTATCGATTGACGCGCCACAGAGAGAGAGAGAGAGAGAGACTTGGACTTGGAGTCTCTTTGGGTGCTGCTGCTGCTGTGGCTGCTTTCAACAAATTGACTCGACGATAATTGAAACTGACATGTGACTAATCTGCACCGAAGAGACTGCACTGCGTCCAGGAACTGGAACTGGAACTGGAACTGGTCGCGCACCGACTTGTCTTTTGGCCTTATTTTATTTTATTTTATTTTATTTTACTTATTTATATGTACTTCTCTTTTTTTTTTTTGGTTTTTTGCCTGCCTGCTTGACAATCGGGCACTGTACTTTGCGCCATAAATTTGCCAACTTCGGCTACTTTGTTGGACACAATTTTCAATCCGATTCCGATTGCCTAACATGCGGGCTGGCTGGCTGGATGTTTTATTTACGATATATGCACACAAACATACACACAAGTTTGTGCGTTGTGCATGTGGGTGGCTTATAGAAAAATGTTACTTTTGATTATTATTTATGCGACTTGATGAAGCGTCCGACGCTTGGTGACGTGGGAGGCCATCAATGAGCTGGAGAAAGTGCCACCCGAGCAGCAGCTGATGCAAAGATCTAAACTTGAGCTTGAGAGTATCGGCTCATAAATCAGCAAATGCTGACAAATAACAAAAAGCACAGAACTACCTCAAAGAACTAAAGATCATTGCCTGATCTCCGATGCCTCATTTGTCCACTTCAATTCCTCTGATCATCATGATTACAAATTTTGCCGACACTCTGTATATATTTTATGCCAAAAAAAACCCACCAAAAGAAAGTTCTTATCTCTAATTTCAATGGGAAACTACGACACGAGTTGTACTACTCCTTGGACAGCTGTCGTACCTTTCGGCACGTCATGTCCAACCGCATTCGAGTGGTTGCCATAAAGTAATTTCGAATGGCAGCGATGTTCGGGAATACAATTCCAGTAGTTTCTCCATATACTTCCATATACGTGCTCGGTGGCCGATAAAAGGTTTATGGTTCGGAGGTACTGAGAAAATTAGATTTTGTTAGATGTTGTCCGCGCATCGATAAGTGTTTTCTGCGTGTATCTTATCGAAGAGCAGTCGATAACACGTCACCGAGCACTTGGCACACTTACGAGCCGAATCGAGCGGAATCTCTCACCGATAATGGGTTCTTAATTAGCCATTGCCGTTGCCAATTGCCAAAGGAGAGAGAGAGAGAGAGAGAGAGAGACTAGAAGCGGGCCCGGCCCCAAAACAGAAGATACGATTGCCGCTGGGATAAGGGAAGGTGCCTTGGGGTAGGGGCTGCCGTAGAGATTGGCTCCACACGTTTCGGGCACCAACACAGTTCCCCTGGTTTACTTTTCAGAGCGTCAAGAGTCACAGAGCCTTAACTTAGCTTAACTTTTATATATTTCGATAGCATCGATCGCCATAAATTCAAAACGCGCTGTTTGGAGACAAATTTTCGAAATACTTGTTGCAGCTTTTTTAGGGAAGAAATACACTTACCAGAAGGTGGGGTATTATAGATTATTCTTTGAATTTTACAAGCATAAAAGAATTTGCAGATATCTAGATAATTTTTCTAACATATTTTTTGAGAACTTTTATCAAGAATCCGTAATCTGAATCTTAGTTTGGAATGCTGTTACCCTTGTTTAATTTTTGACTGGCATAAAGCTCATTCCTTGATCTTCCTGTCTCAATCTGAAGTTTAGTTTTTTCTTCTCTTCTTTGGCTAGACCTCAATAGACCCTTGGTTAGATCATCTAATGTTCGACTTTTAGGCTCATTTCAGCTCCATCTTGTCATTCTTGTTTCAATGTTTGTTGCTGTTCTTTTTGGCAAGAAGAACGCCACCATAAAGATAAACTCTAACATGCTTTATACATCATTAAACATTCCTGCACAGTCGTCGCTCTTTTTATTGGCTGCCCAACCGCCCAGCTTCAGGACCTTCACAGTGGAGAGGAGCGGCTCCAGAGGAGAAGCTTCCAGTGGTTGGCGCAAGCTCTTTTTTCGGGTGATTTATACATGACAGGGCGGGTTTCGGGCCTTTGGGGTTCCCTTGCCCCACTCCCACTCCCACAACCACAAGCACAACCAAAACCAGAGCCACAGCCACAGCCACTGCCACTTCATCCCACTCCATTGGTTATCGTTAAAGTGGCGTGCCACAAAAGCTACACGAGACGCGATAAATGTCACTGATATTTAATTAAGTCTGGCCGAGCAGGAGTCCCGGGAGGGGGCATACATAAATGATATAGCTTGACTTATAGCCATGATGCCTCGCATTTTTATATGGCTATTTCGGCCAATCCAATCCAATCCAATCCAATACAATCCAATCCGAGCCAATCAATCGTTAACTGAAACAATGCCATGCCAAAAAGTTTTATTTCCTTTTTATGCAAACGTTTTATTGCCGTTAAATGGCCGGACAGATCTCTCAGAATAACCTTTAAATGAAATCAAATGGCTGCTCATATATTTACAAAGATTTAAAGCTGGCAGTGGGCGGACATGCGGGAATTTATTTATAGGAAAAATAAGAGGAGAAGTCCGAGAAGTCGGGCAGCAGTTGGACTAATTTCTTTACTATATTCCCGCCAAGATATCCTTTTCGCTTACACTCCACCAAATATTCTTTATATCCCCCCAACAGCCTCAAATTTCTACCTCACCGTCTACCATTCCCGTCCACATTCCGATGGGACTGATTCAGCCAGCTATAAACTGAATAATTTATACTCGGAGGGGGGAATTGGTATTCGTATTCGTATTCGTATTCGTATTCAGATTGTATTGGAATCACAGAAAGTATCTGAAAAATCTCCGCTACCGCTGCACGCGCCATAAATATGTGTTAAGTATGGCCTTATATCGAAAACTTGTGTTCATAACAATTTAATTTTGCTTTTGTTTCCACACCAGCAACAAGAGGGAAGCTGTCGCAGAGGGGCAGCTCACAACACAACAGAAATTCGAGCACAATCCAAAGAACAACAATGACAACGAGGCAACAACGTTGTAGCCAGGCTCTGTGGCTGAAGCTGAGGCTGCTTATCCAGCAAAAAAGATTGTCGCGTGTCCAAGACAAGACGACGACAGCATCTCGCTGGAGATGGAGAGCACTGTAGTCAGTCCCGTCCCCCAAGTGGAAGTGGATCTCGAGCGACGAGCGACAACAAGAGACGCGTCGCGTCGCGTCGCTCGCCTCGCAAAGACAAGAGTCGTGCTAATGGGAATACTATGTAAACGGATGTTTTAATGTCCAAAAAGTAAACTGCGAAAAACAAAAAAAAACCAACAGCAACAACTTAAAAATCGTTCGCTCGGTTCCCTTCCGCTCCGTTCCGTTCCGATCGATCGTCCCCTGAAAGTGTACATTATAAACACCTACGAGAATTTCTGTTGCTGTTTCGAGGCGATGGCTCGATGGCTCGATGCCTCCATGCGAAATGCGTACAAATTGCCCAGGAAAGTGGTGACAAGCTCTCCACCGATCTGCGGCGACAAAAGTATCCAAAAAGTAAGCAAAAGCTTAAAACAAATTCCAGCAACAGCGGCCAAAGTGTGATACAAAGTAGAATGGATGAATGAATGCTGGAAGGATCGGTCGAGGATCGTGTCGTGGCGATCACACAGTAGATGATCTGCAGGAACCAAATAAAATAAGGCTATTTATGGAGCAGTTTGGATATGTCATTAAAACATATTTTAGCTGGCAATAAATTATTCAAATAAATACATGAAATATTCGAAACCTTTTAAGATAATTGTAGAAAAGAACAATAGTTGATCCTATATTAGCAATCCTCTCCACCCTGACATCCTCCCTGCTCATTCCAGCATGCCTCACTTTTGCAGGTCACTTCCAAGCCGTGGCTTATCCCTTCTCCATCCAACAGGGGCACCGAAATGTCGTCCTACAAATTAACAAAAATTCCAACAATTTTTCAAGTCTACAAATACTTCCCCCCCGACTCCTGTCACCCATGTCTGTGTGTGTGTGTGTGTGTGTGGGTGGGGGCATACAAGTTTCCTGCCACACTGATTCAATCATTTTGGGGATGCTATCAACAAGACATTATATGCACTATCTCACTCTTCGCTCTCAGTCCGGTGTCCCGCTCTAAAGGCAAATACAATTTCAATTTGTGCGAGGCATAGGAGACATGCGGAATGAGCTGCAAGGGAGGGAAGATGTCATAGGAGAATATGAGCAAAAGCTGTAATATTATCTGAATAATGTAACCAAAGCTTCAACGAAGAAAAATTTGATTAGTTCTGATGCGTAGAAGGACCCTTAGCTGTCTTCTAATCCCAACACTAAACCTCAACGATCCTCGTGATAATATCGCACACAATTTTGTGTAGTGCAAAGACGAGAGGGGAACCGAACCCGGTCAAGCTTGACCAACGAACGAACGAATGAACCAATCGACCAGAACTGGACAGGGAAGTGAAGCTCAGCTGGCTGTCTCTTTTCCGCCCTCTCTTTAACTGTCTCTCTGTCTCTTTCTGGGTGTCTGTCTGTGGCTGTGGCTGTGTCTGTGTCTGTGTCTGGGGGCCCGCGCCCATTCATGTCATCAAGCGTGGTAAAACATGCAACGTGCCATTAGCCTGGGCGATGCGACAGACAACATGGGGGAACCCACAAAAACAGGAGGGACCCGGAGAGACCGTGGACTGGACTGGAACTTAACTGAACGCCTGGCAAAATCGAATTCCTTGTTAGATGCATTCCGACAAGTTGTTTCCTGACACCTCTGCTGGAAAATACACTCATAAGCAGTCGGAGCTCGGACTCGTACTCGTACTCGGACTCGGACTCGGACTCTGCATCGTCTCTAGGTGTTGGCTGCGATTTTACGACTCTCCAGCTGCCACACACCACACCATAGCACACCAGCGATGATGTCGAGGGCCCTGCCGTGGCTATCGACTCGACTCTTGACAAGAGTTTATGAAACGAGCCACAGTCGTCGCCTGGTTTTATATGGGCCGTAAGTTGACAAGCAACTGGGGATTGTGGATTGGGCTTTGGTTTGGGCATTGGAGACACTGTTGGTCCGGTTAGTGAATCACTGCCAAAGAGCTGCTGCTCTGCCTCTTGCGGTTGAATTAATTATGAAACTTAAGCAGAGTCGCTGCTGCTGCTGCTGCTGCTTGCAATTTATTTTAATCGCACTTAGCTAGACGCGTTTATAATCGATTAAAGTGTATCTCTCCCTCTCTCATTCTGCCTCTTCAGGTGGGTAAATGTGTGTCAATGGCTGTCGTAAAGTTAAGCCCAGTGTCTGGTATTAGTTGTATGCTAATTTGGGTTTGTTTTATTCATTTAGTTAGTCAGCTCGCCTGCTGATCGCATTTTAATTGCGGCTCTTTCCCCCCCAAAGATCATTCAGGAGGCCACAGCCAGAGGCTACTGTCGGACTCCAACTGAAACTGAAACTGGGAATTGGCTTGAGTCCCCATCTGCGGTGCTTAATTAGCGTTTGATTTGTTTGATTCTCAGCTTAAATATGGAAATTTGTATCATTTGTGTCCGGGGAGCGTGACTAATAGCCCTAAATGGGTCAAATTGGTCCGCTTGGCTGCTGGTTTTCCAATCAGTTGGGGGTAATACTCTGCGCATTATCGTGCTGGCTATTAAGTAATCTTTCGAGATCATCTATGTCATAATTCAAAATTAGTTAAATGATAGAAGAGGAGGAGGATTAGGGGTTTGGTGTTTTGTGTTAGTATTTAAGAGTTTTCGGAATGTAAAATATGCTTTTAAGTCACTTTATTTACTATTTAATCTACCAATCACTGGCAGGCAGAAATGCTAATAGATTGTTGTTTGAATTAGCATTTAAATAAATATAAATATAAATAATATTCTTACAGCTAAGTAGGTTAATTTCCTTAAACAACATTTCTTTCATTATCAGCAAACACAAAACAATTACTGCACCCATCAGTGCACTGTCAAAAGTTCAATTGATGTAAAAAGTTCCCACAGTCTGGATTGGGGTAAGGTATTCTCCCATCTAATTAATAATAGAGCAGACACACAAAAAGCGATATCATAGCACTTGCCACCGCGCAAAGTGAGAAGGTTATCGGAATGAGAATTCGGGGGAAAAGGCACAGACACACATTTAATCTTAATCATAACTTTGTTGTGAAGTGGCACTGGGAATAGAGGCAAGCGGCAAGAGAGAGGTCAGAGCAGAGGAGGTCCAGTTGCCAGTTGTCCAATTCCCAGAAATCAATCAGACACAAGGCGGTGGCGGTGGCGGTGGCGGTGGCGTTGTAGCCGTCGTCTGGCTGGGGCAGCTTTCGGTAGCATAGCCAACGGTTCCCCATCCGAAGGGGCAGCCGCGTCTTCTGTTTTTTGTGTTCTTCTGTTTTTCTGTTTTCGGGGCGCTGCCCCGCTGAATAAACGCATAAATCTGAAAACCACAAATTGTAACATTGGCTGTAATAAATGCCGCGATCCGCCCACCATTTGCCCAGGCCCAGGCAGACAGAAGTAGCAGCAGCAGCAGCAGCAGCAGCCACAAGGCGACGCTAATCGAGAGTGAGACAGAAGGAGAGAGGTTCGAGCTGGAGTTCGAGCTCGAGCGGAGTAGGAGGCTGACCCGGTACAGACATTTTGGAATTTTCGACAGTTTTTTAGCCCTGAGCCTTTGAAAATTCACACGGGCCTAAACACAAAATAAACAAAATGTTGTGGCTGCCACGGCAACAGCAGCAGCAGCAGCAGCAGCAGTCAGGATCATCCCGAACCCTTACCCGTAGCCATACCCAAAGCCATATTGTCTTAATGCGCCGTGCCCTGTTACCGCCCCCTGTGCGTTGTGCTGCGGCCCCAACCGTTGTTGCCCCAATTAGTCCGATCTGCTTCTGATACGCGCGCCGAAACTCCGCCTGACCCTGGCCCAAAAGGGTTCAACCTAGAGATGGCACAAGCACACAGGCAGATGATATTAGTCGTGAGAGTTCGTGACAGGCAAAGATCTGGAAGGGAACTGTGCCATAAAGAATGCAAAATTGAATAAGAAAGATGTAACAGAAAGTTGTTGATGAAATTAGGTCAGAAAATCAAGACAGAAAATTATTAATGAGAAATCCTAAAGGCCATAAGGTTAGGGATTATTATCCCACATAGAAAGATCTGATAATCATGCAGAAGATTCTGAAAAATTACTCCAGTCTTCTTGTATCTAAACTTCATTCCCTTCTCGGCATTCCATGACTCCTCTCACGCACTCATCTCCAGCCAGAAAACAACACCAAAGATAAGCGACCACCACTCGCTCTCTCTTTCGAGCTCTCTCTCTTTCTGTTCGCTTTGGTATTATATATTTCTCGACCTTTTGACAATTTAATAATAGGTTTTCTCCCGTGTTGTACTCGCTGACCAAATGACGGACTACAATGTGGCTGCTGTGGCTGCGGTTCAGCTCGGTGTGCGCCCACCACATTTCGTAGAAATCCATGGCGACCTCTGGTCGAAATGCCATATTGCATGCAGCATGTAGGATGTCCATCTCTGCCCTGTGGATGGCTTGTAGTAGCTCCCTTTCGTTTTCGATGGGCGTTAAAATTGGGCTGATCACGTTCCTGCACGCCGTTCACTTTAGGTAGCCGTTTATATCTGCGTGTAATCCGACTTTCAGTCCCACAGAACTTCAGTTCCAGAATGAGAATCCCACAGTTGTGCCTCAATGCATCATCCATCCATCCATCCATCCATCCAAAGAGCCAAAGCGTCGGCGTTAGATGAAATTCTCTCTCGCATTTAACAATCGGTTGGCGGGGCCCATTCTATTGGCTTCCCAGTGAGTGATTCCGTCTATGGCTTTTGATTTTGATAAACGCTGCTAAATTGTGGCAAATTAAATTATTAAACAACATTTTTTTCCGTTGCCTTTTACTGATCGTTTGGCTCTGACTTTGGGCTGGGTTGGGTTTTGGCCAGGTTCTGATTCGGGGACGCTGCAAATTGTTGCAAATTATTTTTGGCCTTGTTCTAAGTTTCGCTATATGGAACGTGATCCAAACCGATCCGAGAACCGAGTTCTGTGGGCCGTCCACAGCCATTTGCAGTTTGTAGATCGATTTAAGCCACAATTTGGAGTCACTTTGATGTGGTTGTGGTTGGGGCTGAGGCTGAGGCTGGGGCTGTGATGTGTGGTCGAAAGGGAAGCCGAAGGCTGCTGAAACATGTCATTAGACAAATGGTGGGATGTGGCCTGTGGCCTGTAAACATAAAAGGAGATTTGCTTCTAAGTAAGGGGAGAGCAAGGGAATTCTTGGATTTATTTTTCGATTTTTACCTATTTTATTGGTAACTCTCTGGTCCGTTTCCGCTTCACAACTCGCTCCAGATGCCATTTGTCGCTAGTTTCCCTGCCATGCAATTTGCATGACACATTCGACATAATCACGATTACTTTCCCGAATTACCTGTCTTCGCGGTTCACTTTCCCCGCGCATTCTGCCGAAATGCCATTGACTAATGATTCAGTTGATAATAAAACAAAAAGTAAGCAAAAGGGAAAACCAGTTCCCCAATCGCGGAGGGCTCAGTCCACTGACAAATTTGCTGACAAATTCAAGGCAGCAACAGCCAGAGCCATCAATCAAGCCATTAAAAAGAATGCACCGCACAAATGACTCAAGGAACGCCACCTACAAAAATGTATCCACTCCAGAGCGGAGAGGGGAGAGAGAATTGCGGGTCCTGACCCTTCCTTTTTTTGGTTGGGGATCGTTCTTCCGACGACTGGCGAAATTATCAGCAAACATGTTGATTGTTATTGATCAGCGATGCTGATTAAAGCGACGGGGACCCGGAGCGTTGCCTTTCCAAAAGGGTCTCGCATCGGACACGGGACATCGGATATCCATGGCCTGGGTGGCCATCAAAGCGACACTATGTCGCCTGTCAAAATTCTTAATCAAATACGCAGCGGAATGTCATCATTATGCAAAAGAGGCGCACTGGAAGGTAGGCAGCCAGGGAGCCTCCTTCCTCTCTTTGGAGGAGACATGCAAAGAGCTTGCCGCTGCATGCCGCAGACATTTACAATTACATGGGGCAGGCATTGGTGGTGGCACCTCTTCTAGTCTTGGGCCTCTCGCTTGACAGACGGCCAACAACATTTGCGCCACATTTACTTCACACGGCGGCCCTCCAAAGTCCTTCTCTCTCACTCTCTGCTGCTGCTGCTGCTCTGCTCTGTTGCTGTGACATTTTAATCGCATTTGCTAAAACTCAGTGAACAATTCCCCTTTCAGCGGCCAAAAGGGATGCAAGAACAGCGAAGCTTTAGGTGCGAAAATAGCAGAATATTTAGACACACTTTTGGGACGAAAATTAAAGGGTAGAGGAGTGCTGCGAAGATCGTTCTAGTTTTACTTCAAAAAGGGAGAATATTATATAGAATTATATGGAATATAATTATCCTAATGAAACAATTTCAAACTCTTTCTTTTCACAGCTTCAAATGTCCGATCCCAAACTTGATATCGCATTGCTGTCAGTAAAGATTAAATTGCTCTCTAAAACACTCCTTTGCCTATCCAAATCTATTCATGTAGTCAGCATACCCTACGCATAGACAGAGTGAAGCCTGCGTCTACGACTGTCATTAAAAGAGAGGATCGCGAACGCGCGCGACTCGCACACGCATTTTACGAGGCAGCGGCAATCCGCAAGATCTGGGCGTTCCCCTACGTTCCCCCAGAGCGCAGCTCTGGCCCACTGTGACAAAGCGTAGCCAGAGCCTGGAGACTCCTCCGACTGAAGCCTGAGCCTCCTCCGACTGAAGCCTGAGCCTGATGATAGCTTACTTAGCGACTGGCGGAGAGGGGACTGCATGGAGTGGAGTCTCAGTCTCAGTCTCAGTCTCAAGTCTTCCTCTCGCTCTCTCGAGTGTGTGTGTGTGTGTAATGTATGAAGCGGATTTGTGCAGACTGCGTCGCCTTATTTAGGAGATCGTGATAAAAGTTGGAAGTCGCTTGATTTATGTCAACGCACACACCAGAGCCCAGAGCCCAGAGCCACAGAGCACCAGAGGGACTTGGCCCGAAGAAGAACTCCAGATACGATACCGCCTAAGATTCTCCCATCCCATCCCATGCCGCATTCGCATTTCGCATTTCGCAATCCCAATGCCGCTCAGCCTCATTGAATTTAAGTGCCAAATTAGGAACAATATTGAAGCACAATTGCCAGGAGGGGAACGTTCTGGAGTTCTCTCTCTCTCTCTTGGTCGAAATCCCCCAAACACTGTCACTGGATGAAGTGAGCTGTCACGTTTGCGGTCTGCTTATGTCAGATTCAGCTGCAACCGTCTGCGGTCTCAGCAACAGCATCAGCATCAGCCAGAGCCTCTCCTTTAAGCCCTTTAAAATGTGTTGTTATGATCGGGCGGCAACGATAAGTTAACTTTTTCAGATGGTTGGAAGTTGGAACTGAAACGGAGACTGGGGACTGGGGACTGCCAACTGCCAACTGCAACTGGGATGCCCTGATGGAGAGAGAAACTGCAATCTCAGTTGCAGCCTTGCAACAGGCTCTAAAGTTACGCGGCATTGGGGTTTTAGGTTTTCTCCCGACTTTCGATGCAAATCATTTTACGTGTTGGCGACATTAAGCGCGAAATGACCCCGTTATCCCACTTGTCATCATCACTTCATAAATTAATGCTAAACCCAAGAAGGAGGTAGCCACAGACACAGACCCAACACCAGCACCAACACCAACCAGGTATTCCTACTCCTTTTGGGGCCACAAAGCGGGTCAAGATCAGAAACAGAAGTTGTACTCCTTCCAGTTAGAGTTTGGTTGGAAATTTTGAATCATAAACTTAATTCCTAGAGTCTGTTCCCCTGTCCGTGCCCCCTGCTACATTCAGTCTCAAATTTGTGTCGACAAATTGGTCCCTTTGGCTGTGTGTGTGTCTGTGTCTGTGCCTTAGCCTGGCCAAAACCCAGCCAAAGTAACAGACTCTCTCGAGAGACACTCGGTCTGGGGCCGCCTCGAGTGTGTGCTCCGCTTTGCGATTACGATCACTTTTAGATCCAATATATCAGAGGCGCGTTGACGTTGTACATTGGACGACAATTGATATAAGTTGTGGTGAAAAGTTTAGTGGCATTCAACGATTGCTTTGCTAGATTAAAAGCGACAGGCAGCCAGGACGGGGACTCGGACTGGGACTGGGACTGGGACTGGACCTGGACATCGATGTGGACTTGAAGCTGATGCTGAAACGAGGCGGCACCGGGATCGAGGCGACTGTTGGCTGGCTGACTGTGCCTGGCCCACAAATCTTTTGCAGTCCCACCAACAATCACAATGCCAGAGCAAAACACACAAAAACAACCAAAAACGAAACAAGGAAGAAGGCTGTAGAATTGATATTTCGAACTCAAGATACCCAGTAAAATGATTCCAGCCTTAACTCGTGATTGTTATTAGTTTTCAGTAGCTGAATATGGGCTATAAAATTACATTAATGTTCAACAAATTGTGGAAACACAGCACACCTTTCCCGAAAGTTTGTTGGATTATTTTTGGGATCTAAAGCTAAATTGAATTCATTGAAGAAGCACATTTTCCGACTCAAATAAATATTTGTATAATTTCTGGGACTTCCAGAACCCTGCCTCCCGCCTGTTACAAACACCTCAACTCACACAACATACCCCTGTGCTCCCCTAAATACCGTTTGCAACAAAGTAAAATAAAATAAGTAAAGAAGCAAGCAGACAAGTCAGCAGACAAATAGCCGCACGTTGTACGTGCCGCTTTGGAATCTGTTTGGATATACATACAAATATCCGTATATATACGTATGTTGCCTTGCTCTCTGTACATTTTATGGTAGTTGAGCTTTTTTAATTGCAGCCACAGCCACACGGCACAGCCGCTGCTTCAGCAGCAGCAGCCGCCACAGGAGCGGCCACATGTACCCATCGTCAGTCGTCAGTCGTTCGTCGTCTGTCGTCTGTCGGGTGCCGCCACCCGTTAACAGTAAAACGCAAAATTATGCGATGCTACGTGATGACAACAAGGTGGAGCATTCCAATACGTCTCGCAGATGCTATCAGATCCAAGGGGGGGATCTCAGGGGATATGTCTCAGTGGCATATGCCTGGGCCCAGGCCTGTGGCCAGCCCACTGTCGGTTATTACGTATAAATTAGTGGGGAATATTTTAATTTAGAATATTGGATGCTCTCTTTAATGAAAGTTGTGTGGTATATATCAGAAGTATTTGACTGATAATGTAGATATTTTAATTACGAGTATTATGGAATATTTGCAGCTTTATATGCACAAATTATTGCACCTTGAAAACTTAAAACTATAAACAAAAACTCAATCTGGTTTTAATAAATTCTAAAAATTCACCATACCTCCCTGCTATAGAGTACAGCAAGAGTTTATCATCAAATGACATCTAATGAGTTAGACATTGTCGCTTAGCGGGTTGCCGAGGTTCCACTGGGGTTCCAGATCGTGTCTCAACCTGCGACTGCTTCTGCGGCTTCAGCGCACCTTGAAGTTGATCATTCCTCTGACGAGGAGGAGGCTGGAACCTGTTGCCAAATATCTCGTAGATTGGGTGAGATTTATGTGTTAGCAAGGCTTAGAAAGAAATTTGGATGAGTCAAGGCGCGTGAGGCGACTCAGTTTTGATGTGGCAACTGCTGTTGCTGATGAATCAGATGAGAAATCTGCATCTGCATTGAAGAGCGTGGGGGAAAAAACCCAACCATAAAAGTTGTCACCTTCCCGATGACGGAAGTGATGATTGGGCTACCGAAGTGTTGAATCAGTCCGTGGTCGGTCCAGCGGTAAGATGGCCGCAATTGATAAGTCCGCGTGGACGGGGTCTTTCAGCAGCGAGTGGGTGCAGTGGGTGGGCAGTGAGTGGTACGCCCCCTGGCCTGGAGTGCAATAGAGTCTTGGCGATCGGCTGCCATCGACGATCCGCAGATCCTAAGCCAATGTGCGGCCAACAAAAGCAGCGGGTGACGGCGCGGCGCACACAGCGGGCCGCCTCCTTCAGGTCGGATTTGTGCGTCTTCGCTGGACTGGGAGTCGGAGTCGAAGTCTTAGCCGAAGTCAAACTGCGTGGATGTCGTCCTTTTGGTGGAAGGTGGAAACAGTTTAGGTTAATGCCATAAGCAGCAGCAGGCCAAAAACCAACGGCAGCGGTTAACTGGAAAACCACACGTGCCTCAAAAGGCGACCACATGCAGATCTATATGGCCACAGCCTACATACAGAATGCAGAAGATACACCAGCAGCCACATCCACAATCCACATCCTGGGACACACTCGCCACAGTAGCTGCTCTGGCATTCGTTTCGCATTTGGAAACGCTTTCATTATAGCCAAGTCGAAGTGGGTTCTGGGTTCTGGGATCCTGTCGTGAGACGCGCTAACATTTAAATTTGTGGAAAATGAACCTCAACAAGGGTCCTCCTTCTCCCACTCCTGCTGCTGCTGCTACCCGGGCAATGTTACGGCTTATCAAAACATAGTCAATATTTAATTAACACGAACGCATCAAGCCAGCAAGGGGGACGACGCTTCGGACTTGAGTCATGCACGGGACGAGCGCTGCCCCGAACCGAGTGATTTATGATCTCTCAAGTGAAATTCTCACTCTCTATCTCTTGCTCTACGTCTGTATGTGTACCTCCTTTTTCAGTCTGTTTACCAATTTCGCTCGCTCACCACGAATCAATGTGCGAGCCGACAAAGGAACAGTTGTTCTAAATAGTGTACTTAATTGTTGGTAAATACCATAGCAAGCAGTTCCCCTAAATGCTGAGCAAATGAATTGATTATCGCATCCCGCACAGTAAACACTCGTGGGGTAGAGACATATCCTAAACACACACTGAATACACCCACATAAGGTAAAACCCAATTGAGTGCATCAACATGTGAAATGGTGGTTTTTACTCATCCAAGATGATCGCAAGAGCACATGTAAATATTCCCCTTAAGTGCAGTGGCTTCAGTTTGGTTCACTTTGTCTAGTAGGCACTGTAGTTTCTCTACCATCAATCAACTGCGCATCAAATTAATTCCACCTCGTATTACAAAACCAACAATTAGCTGTAAATGCACATAAAAGAGAAGAGAGACAGCCATTACCTGCTTCAGCTTATGATTCTCGCTATGCAAAAACAACATCAACCCATTGCACATGCAAAAGCAGAGCGGCGATAAGAATAAAGAGAAGTGGAGAAGCAATGAAATAAAAGAAATGCAGCTTATGCAGGCCGAGGCATGGTGCGTAGTAGTCAAGGTGATACTTTGGCAGTAAAGCTCTTTATCATAGCTATGGCTTGTGGACATGCGTCACCCTACGGAAAGCACCTTGGGCAGAGTCATTGCAATCATCTTAAGCGAGTGAAGAGTCTCATAAGCAAAAGAGAGTGAGTTCCCAAGCGAAGAGAAACCTGATCTCTGACCCATGAGCCTTAGTGCCCACTTATTAAATCATAGAAAAACACATCATTTAAGGCTTTTTTTGTTGTCTTTTAATTGTATAAATATGTTTATGTATTAACTAATTGTTTTGCTGTCTCTCTCTATGCATATAAGTACATTAATTGCGTTTATTTTTTAGCTGATTTATTGGGGAATAAAACAGAAAATGTCTAGAATTTTACACTGTCTGCACTTTCTAATTATTTTATTTGCTTTATATAGTAGGTATATTTAAATGGTATAAATAGCGGAAAAACATGTACAATCTTATTGCCGGGCACTTAAAAAAAGAAATAAAAAAGAACAAAAACAATTTCGGGGTAATTTTTTGTTTAAATTTTTGTTTTGTTTTTGTGATTTTTTTTAGCAAATATTTTCTGTTTTTATTCTTTTAAAATTTAAACTTAAACAAAACAATCGCATATCGTAGTATTTACTTGATAATGTTTTTGTTTATGGTTTATGATTAATATTATGATTAATTTTATGTAATACATTTTCAACGTGTTTTATTTTCATTTTTGATTTTAAAATAAAAATACTTATCATTTAGGGCATGTGTCTGTGTGTGTGTGGGTGTCTTTTGTAGTATTATTATTAAGTTTTAATTAATTTCATTATTCATACAAATATAGCGAGGGGGCAGGGGGTAAATGTTCAATTTTTAAGGCAAGATAATTGCAGCTGATGGTTTCTTTCTATGTCTAAATGTTGCACTGTGTGTGGCTTTCGTTACCGTTAGTATGGAAAGCACAAGAAGCTGAAGCTTAATTGCACTTTCGCTGGCAATGTTAGCCCCACTGGAGAATGATTCTGGCAACAAGTTGGTGGCGGTTAAATGTTGCTTCCTTCCGGCTTGCTGTTTCGGTTATTGTTGCTCTAGCGGTTAATAATGCTGTATAGAAATATGCTGCTGGGTTGACGGATCCTCTAGGGGGTGTGTTGGATCATCCCCGAATACTGCTGGATCGAGTGATTATGTTGTGTGTTTAATGTGGCTTAAGCGAAAGCTCTATCGGTTATTGTTGCTAGGAATAAATGTTCCACCGATTCCTTTAGTGGTTTCTTCTACCTCCCATAGCCGCCACGCCCACAGGTGTCCTTGTGTAGATTTCTGCAAAATATTTTCAAGAGAATTTTGTTGCTTCTGTTCTTTTGTTGTTGTAGTTGTTGGTGCTGCTATTGTTGCTGTTGCTGTTGCTGTTGGTGGTGCTGCGCCTGCGCAACATTTTGTGAATGTTTCTGTAGGTTGATGGATGGGGGGCGTGGCAAGTGCATTGAAGAGACCAAAGAAACCAAAAAATCGAAATAGTAGATAAAACCAACACCCGATCTAGCCATCCATTCATTCATTATAGTACACGATGTTGTGGCTGTTGGACTTATTCTTAACATTTTTTATTTTTTGTTTGTATTTTTTTTGAGTGGTGCATGAAGAAGGCGGTGGTGTGTGTGTGCTTGTTGTAGCTGTTGCATTTGCATTTGCGGCTGTTGCTTCGTTTTGCCTTGCTTGCTGTTCAGATCCCATTCAAATGGATATATTGTAGTTTATTGTATATATAAGATATAGCTGTGATATTGCGTGCTGTTGTTGGTGCTGCGGTGCTTAGATATCGGTTTTACTTTATATATTGCTCTGTGTGTGTGGTTTTTTTATATATATTTATATATATATATATTGTATGTATATATATGGTATTTTAGCTTATCGCCAAACACACTGACTACATCTACAAATAGAAGAGAGAGAGAAAACGAGAAAAATATAGAGAATATTTTGTGATGTGGCAGAAGATTGTGCGATAATTCGGTGAAGAGAAACAAATTACAATATAAATGATATATTAACAAAGCGATTCGGTGGTTCTGTTTGCCCCCGAAATGGGATTGCGATTGCTGTTCTTTTATGGTTGGTTAGGTGTGCGTTTGTGTGTGTGTGTGCTTTTGTGGGTGTGCATTTGTGTATTTGTGTTCGTGTAAGCTTTTTGTCAAATTCGAGAGCTTTTGTCCGGAAATTTGATGGCTTATGTCCTCAATTATTTATCGAATTGATAGATTAGAGCTCTACCAAAATTGGTATTTCCTATTGGAAGCATTTATTAGAACAATATTTATGTGGACTTAGGGGTTCAAGCTTCCCATGGTAAGCACTTTGTAGAAATAAAACAGAATATGCTCTTCAAGTTATCTGGAGACTGTTTTCTGTACTAAAATGGTAAGTTAATCAACAAATGTCAGGCAAGTATTCTTTCTTAGTATTCTCTCTGGGAGTTTTCCCTTATGCAATCTATAATATATAGGCATACTTCTCATACATCTTCTAGCGAGAATTACGCTCATTGAAAGGTGATTACTATATCCATCTGCCTGTGCTACGTTCCGTTCCGTTATCAACGTTTTTCCCCTGGCTATAAATACCTCTGGTATATCTCTCCTATATATAATCTAAATATAACAATTTTCACATGGAATTCTAACCATTTGAGGTTTTTTTTTTGTATATCCAGCTATATAGCGTGATATATGAATAATCTGCCTCAGGCAACGCGTTTTTCCATTTAAGTGAATCCCACTGGCCATGAATAGATGATAGGGTAGTCCCCCTTTATCTGAGAATGTACATTACATGAATACACCCAGCTCTATGGCTCTATCTGTGCCCAACACCGAATATAAGTAATTATGATCCATGCACTTTAACCTTAGATATATCAGACATGTGTGTGGATTTGTTTATATAAAATCCCTTGGAACAACCCTGAATCGGAAGCATTTTGAATTAAAGGTCTTAAAGGGGTCAGGTCAGAGGGTAAGTAGGGAAGTTGCGACTCACCTGTGCTGGCGAAGATTATCACGCTGCTTGAAGTACTTGCCGCAGACCTCGCACGAGTATGTGATCTCCGGCGATTTGTGGGTGCGCTCGTGGATCATCAGGTTGTATGGCTTGGTGAAACGCCGCTGGCAGTACTTGCAAATGAACTCGCACTTCGGACGCATCTTGCGACGGAAGTCCGACCGGCAGTCATCGTTGTCGATTCGCATTACAGCAAACATTTTGACGGGCGGTATGTGCGGCTGGCTTCTCCCTCGGGTGCTTTTCGGTGACTTTTTCGGCGTATTGTACTCACTGTACTCACTGCTCTCTCTCTCTCACCTCACTTCACTCTCTGCTCTGGGCTCACACGCTCTCTCTCTCTCTTTGACTCGCTCTCTCGCCCAACCAACAAATGGGGGGACCTGACACTGACTGACTTGCTCGTTCTCACTCGCTCTCTCTCTCTCTGTCTGTCTGGCTGTCTGTCAGTGGGGGAGTTGCCGTGTGTTGTGTTTGTTTGTTGGAGCTTTTGCTCGGTGTACACTCTCTTTCGTCTAATCGCTATCTCTCGCCAGATAACACCGTTAATTGCGGTGAGTGTTGCCAGTTGGTTGGTTTTTTCCTGGTGAAATGCGGCAACGCTGCTTCCGTCAGACACTATCGTTTTTTTCTGCTGCTGCTGCTGCTGGTGCCGCTCTATCTGTGATTTCTCCCTATGGTGTTGTGGGCGTTTTGGGTGGGCCGTACTGCTGCTGCTGCTGCTGCTGTTGACTTTTTGGTTTATGGCGCACTTTAAGGCAAACACCTAAAAAACACAGAGACAAAAATATATAAAGTTAGCAACGCCTGCGACAACTTTTATGTGCCAATAAATTCAGTCAGAAAAACATATATGTATGTTTTGTATTGTTATTCCATCCGACAAGTTGTCTGTGTCCGCTTGGGTGCTCACGCAACATGAAATTGAAAATGACTCATTAAGCAGCAACGAGCAAGCAGCAACCAAATCCGTTGCTGAAACACGGTGTTGACATTTACAAATCACCACAGATGCCCCCCATACACCATATCCCTGCTCCATCCACTCTCGGATGGTAACCTTCAACGGGCCTTATGATAATTTGTCTCCAACCGACACCGACATTGATTGTTGTCTCTGTGTAGTGTCGCCTTTCGGCTCTGTTACGGACTGTACTGTACTGTACTTCACTTTATTTTACTTCCGCAAACACAATTGTCCAATTAGCTGTAGAGTTATCGTATGTTTGTGGATGAAACTATGAGATAACATGAGCCCATGATAAAGAAATGGATATTCTAATTAATTATAAATCAGTTTTCAAAAAATTCTGACAAAGTTTCGATGGATTGAAGATTAAAAATCCCAACATGTTTCCTCCTCCCCATGGCATACAATTTTTGGCACAACCGACTTCACTTGCTCAGCTTTCGGGCATTTCTTACAAAACTGAGTCATAACAATAATTCACCCCATTGGAGCTACTCCCCCGTCGCGTTATGGCCAAGTACAGTTGCCAAATACGCCCTGTTCTTGGCCACTTCATTAAGGTGGCGCTGTAACAAGTTTATTTTTAATTGGCGCCTTGCGAAATCGAATGAATATTTATGCCCAACGCTTCCCTTGGGATTCCTCGATCCCTTGGATTCCAGGGTCCGCGTCCGCATCCTCGCGGTAGTTAACAACTGTTATTTTTTATGTAATTTTATTTTTGTCATTTCGGCGCCGCTGGATGGCAGTTTTTGTTCTTTTTGGGACATATATTTCCCAGATTTAGTATGTCTCTGCCTTTGGGGATTGGGACTGGGATTCGGATTCGGATTCGGATTCGGGAATTTCTGTGCGAAACAAAAGGCAGCGCTGACTGGTAGCGACAAGCGTCTCGGCAAGGCCCGATTTCGATATTTATTTATATGTTATGGTGCTTTCAGCTCGCAGCTGGAGCACTTTTTGGGTATGGGTATGGGAACGGGTTGCCGGGTTGCCGGGTTCCCCGTGCTACCCGGGTACCCGATTCGGGATCGCTTCGCTTCGGTTCAGTTCGGTTCGGTTAAGGGGGAGCTAACGTTGACAACAAAAGCCAAACGTCACAGCGGGTGCTGCACCGGCCGCAGACGGTACGTAGTTATTGTCATTATAACATTAATGCCCACTAAACATATTCAAATTATAACACTGACTCTCTGGCTCTTTGCTTGTGTTGTGTTGGTGGAAGAGGTCCAGGTCCCCGGCTGAGTCCATGGCTGGGTCGCTGATCGCATTGGTCATGTCTGTCTCAGTCTACGTTTCGGTCCCCAGTCTCTCTGTGTCTCTGTGTCTCTGGGGGGACTCCTCCTCTGCGACTCCTCCAATGTTAATTTGTGTACACAATGTGGCGTCACATTGGCATTTTAACGCCGTTAATCATGCGACACAGGGCGCCTGCATAAGGCCATCCATTCGATATGGATTCTTTGACTCTGTCGCTCCGTCGCTCTGCCCCAGCCTCGCTTTGGTCTCGCATTTGGATTTGGATTTGGATTTGGCTGCGGCTTTGACTTCGACTTTGGCTCTGGGCTCTTTCAGCGTGGGCTTAAGTGGAGCACCATTAGCCACGGGTTACGGCTGGAGGTTAAGCACTCTATTTGGTCATTTGGTGGATGAGGATGAGTCGCAGATGATGCTGGAATTATCTGTAGTTGAAGCTGAAGGCTAAAGGAGTGGGATGTAGAGTGCAGATTTCCCTCCAAAAGTACACCCAAAAAATAATCATAAATTCGTTCTTTTAGCACAAACCAAATGCCACTTTCTGATCCACTTAACAGATCAGCATAATCTGTTGAAAATCCAAGCAAACAATCATGGCAAAAGCATCACACAATCTGGCCAAAATAATCTCAAATCCCAATGGGCGTTTCTTGGCACCTTCAGCCGTCAGCAGCTGACGACGAGGCGATCTCCAACTGTTAGTATTTGGCAACTGCGAATCCGCTTAGCCGCCAGAGACACAGAGCCACAGAGCCACAGAGCGAACACCCACAGATCGGAGCAGAGAACTGCCCAAATATTGTATAATAAACTGTTGTCCAACGCAAAGATAATCCCATTAATCCGCACTGAAAATAATTAGTGTTGTGAACACACGGAGAGATCTACCTTTGAGAGAGAGATGGAGAGTGATGGGAGAGAGACAGAGAGAGGGTTCACACAGCATGATCCTGACTCTGCCTGCCGAGCTAGTCCCAGTCCCAGTCTCAGTGCCAGTCTCAGTGCCAGTGAAGGGCATGCGAAAGGCGTTAATGCTGCGTGAAATTAGATTTGCAGCAGGGAAAGAGCCAGCGAACCAAATAAAAATGGCATGACAGCAACACACACAGGGAGAGAGAGAGAGAGCGATTATTCCATATCTGTGATGGGAAGAAGTGCAAAGTAAGTGCGACTGGAACAGCGCCTTCCACGAACCCACGAACGACACAGACACAGACACAGACACAGAGTTACAGTTTAACACCCCGACAGAGCCGTGCCAGAGATGAGATAAATCGTAGCGGTACGAACGATAACCAAAAAGTGACACACACGTCGAAGGACCGACCGAGGGACATGGTCAAAAGCGATTACCACACCACACTTCTCCTGTGCTCCTTTCACAAAAAAAAACTCTTCTTTCTCTCTTTTTGGAGGCGGACAGTGAGTTGGCAAGGTGCCATTAAAAATTACAGCCGAAAAGTGAAAAAAATATAAGAAAAAAAAAAAACGCAGGGCGAGATGACAATAAAGGGACGACAAAAGGCACCGAAACCCATTTGATACGAATCTAATTGTGCTAATGGCACAAAATTCCTGGGAAAAACACCCACACGGTGACCGAACAGAGCTGAGGGTTGGAGAGCAGAACCAATATGTTGCCGGTGGAAACAATTAGGATATGTGGCAGTGCCACTTCAAGTAGAACAAAAGGTGAATGCAACACACAAGAAAAGATGACCCCAAACAACACACCGCAAACAGACAAAAGGAAGAAGGATCGCATCTCTCTGATTCTCACTCATCTGCTGCCAAAAGCGAAACGGAAAGGAATGTGAAAGAAAGTTGATTTCTTATGGATCTCACAGCTCATATCTGAGCAGATATGACAGTCGGTCAAAGTCAGGCAAGATTAGGTGCCAGCCGATGTCCATTTACAGTAATCGTTTAACTAATTAGACTCTAATTGATGAGGCACAGCGTGTGGTCCAGACGAGGCCGCACAACAGGCAGAAGATCACAAAAAACCAGAAGGTTCAAAGTCAAGAAAGAAATGGGATAAACAGGATAAAAGATAAAGGAACCAACTATTCAGGAATACCTCAAAAATATAGTCTCAAAAGTCCCCTCTTGATTCATGCAACTTTTGCAGCCACATCTGTTAACCCATTCGACTCATTGGTATTTCATAATCCAACAAAAGGCGAAAACTTCATGGCACAATGCCTATGACTCACCATCTGGAAATTTGGCCAAATCTGCTGTTGCTGATGAACAGATCATCGCTCAACATTCCTGGCGATGATTCGCCTTGCTCGATTCGATGGTGCGTTCTGTGATTAACCTTCTCTAGGCTAGACCTTGTTTTAAGCCACAAGAAGTTTGCCTCGCTTCATGCTGACTCAGCTGTTGGCCAAGCTTTCAAGGGGGCAAGTTTTCGATTTGACCAATTGCCGACGGCTTTTGGTGGTGTGATTTTTTTTGTTGAGTGGAATTATTTCAGTAACTAGGAATACAGTTGGAAATATATAGCAACATTTGTGGGAGTTTCTGAACCTGAATATATCTCAAACGAATACGGAAAAGATTTTGAAATGAATCTGTGATGAATGCATAAACATAAATCATAATCTGACGAGAGTTTTCCTGCATCCATTTCAAATTTAAGCTGTGGGAAATTTCAATAAATTGATGCTTCATAATGGAAGATAAATAAAGTATATTTATTTTGCTAGAAAAACTTGTCCTTCAATGATAGAGGATCTGCTTAGATATTCTTCTAAAAGTCTAGTTTCATCGAAGAGAGACGAATAATTTGTGAATATTTTGTATTTCATCATAATCCCCAATGATGATGAAATTCAGTTCATCTTTATTCTTGCTCAAAAATGTATTTGTACAACTTTTGTTTTACTTTCATCTGCTAGATGCCAATAGGGAAATGTTCGATTTGCCGTCAGCCATTTTGCCAAATGGCGACACTTTCACACACGGACACAGACGCAAACACACGGACGACAAGTGACCGAAAAAAGCTCCATTTGCCACACGCACGCCATATTAGCATTAGACCAGCAGCTCTATCTCCCTCATGCACACACACACACACGCACACGCATGGAGAGAGCGAGAGCGAGAGCGAGCGAGAGGGAGAGGAAGAGAGAGTCACGCACCCACATTACGTGGTTGTCCAATGAAAGAGCGTAAAACTGGTAGCAGCCCGAAGCAACAAGTGAAGTGAAGACGGGGCAAGCAGAAAGCAAGCAAGAGGCAGAACAAGAACGAACACGAACGAGCGCCATTGCTACTGGAATTGAAATTCGAGAATAAAACTTACCCAATGGGAGAGAGCGGAAATGTTACGACGATGCTGACTGCTACTGCTGGGGAAACCAAACGGGTGGAATGCTGTGTGTTGGTTGTGGCAGCTGGAAGCTGGAATTACGCGACGGTTGCTGGAATCCGGTGGACTCTGTGGTCTCGAGTCACGTACTTAACGATGTGGGTCTGTATGGATCTGTTTGTCTGGGAATAGTTAGATCAGATCGCTGGCTGAGGCTGATGGCTGATCTCTTTCGTACGTCGCGAAGGAACTGACTGACTGAGGGAACGAACTACGCACTGCGCGGCACAAAGTTGAATGAATGAATGAATAACTGAAAGAAATAGTAGTCAACGCTGTTGCTGCCTGCTGCCTGCTGCTGCTGGCGGCTGCTGCCGTCTGCTGGCGTCGCTGCTGCGGCGACGCAGAAGCAGAAGCGGCAGCGGCAGCAGCAACAATCGCTCTGTCTCTGTCTCTGTCCGAGCGAGTGAGTCAGAGCATAAAATACCAGTAGTCCCGAAGCGGGTTCGGCTAAAAGAAGACAACAAAAAAAAACGCTTCGTGCTACTGCGCATGCGCAACACTTAAGCCGTCTCGCTCTGGCTCTCAGAGCTCCACACTCCTCTTCGGGCCTTGGTGTATGCGTGCGTAAGAGCGGAAGCTCTCTTTCGAAAAAGGGGTAACGGTCACAAAACGGTAGCCACAAAATGGCTACACTTCTAAGAGCTACAAAATGGCGGTGCGCTTACCTATCGAGCTGATTTCCCCGTGGTTTCTGTTGATATTGTACAATATATTCCACTGATCGCATATACCATATAGTCTTCCTTTGTGGCAAGAGACCTTCTTCTGCTGCCTCGACGGTAATATTATTAATAAAATATATTTCACTTCCGAACGCTTCTGTGCGCGAGAGTCAACTGCAAAGTTACGATCGAAACTTCAGGCTTGATGGGTTGTTGTAGCTTTTTTGTTGTGTGTTTTTTACCTTATTTTATTTTCAGTTGCTCACTCTCACTCTCCCTCCCGCTCTCACGACTGCGTGTGCACTGACGCTGTCCCGCTCTCACCTAAACGCTGTGAGCGTAAAACAAGTTTTGAGTGCGACTGCTGATTGGTTGTCCCGCGATTCTGCTCAAGAGCGAGTGCCAAACGAGTGGCAAAGAGTGTCAGAGTGTGTGCCACGTTCCTCTCCGTTGGGATTTTGAGTGTTTTCTGGGGCGTTACATGATTTGACTGTTAATTAGGTTTAAGTAAGGCAACATTTCAATTAGTCGCTGTGCTTAATGAGAGAAAGGTGAGAGCTTTTAATCGCTTAAGCTCTCTCCCCCCTCTCTCTCTCTCTCTCGCTCTATACACGCAGCTCTCTTTCTCTCTGCGAAACTTTCTTTCACTTAGCTTAGTGTCAACTGGGCGTGTCCTATTTTTGTGGCGCTCTGGGCGGCGCTCTGAAGCCTGTCAAGAGAGCAGCGCAACCGTATTACGCAGTTTCTTTCACTCCCCGTCTCGCTCTCTCTCTCTGACTCTGTCTCTCTTTTGCTGTTGTTCTTCTCCTGCTTTCAGCTCCATTTTGTTCATGTGTGTGGGAAACTTTTTGTTCGAGACATTTCCTTTCGACTTTTGCCGCCTCTTGCCGTGTGTGTGGCCTCTTTTGTAGATTGTCTGTTTGTCTTTATCTTTCTATAGATATAGATTCTCCCCTGGCTCTTCCTGCTCCTCTTCCTCCGCCTTCGTTTGCTCTTTCGCAGCGATTTCTCAATGGAGTCTCCCATTCACAAAATATTTCATTAACTTTTTACATTTGTTTTGTTAATCAAGTGTTTCGCCAAAAAAGGATTTGCTGGCCAATTTTTTAATTAAGTTTTCGCCTTTCGACATCGACATCCAAGCATCAATAAAGTTTAACAAATTATCTCTGTCTCACTGTCTCTGTGGCCCCCTCTGTCTGACTCTCAGTCTCTCTGTTTTTGGGCATTTTTAAGTGCAGTCTGTTGGCGGCATTCAATGGAGGCTCCAACTCCATTTGATGGCTTCATTTTTGCTTTTGTTTTTGTGTCAAATTTGCATATTTTAAATGGGCAATCACGACTCTCGAAAAGGAGACGCTCCGACAATTGTGAGGAGCTTCCTTATGGAGGCGAAACTAATTATGAAACGTCCACAGAAGACGCTCCACAAAACAAAAAGGGAGAACAAAAAATGAGAAATCAACTTGAAGACTTCATTTGGATGATGAAAACAATGATTGAGACTCCGCAGATTTATGGTAATTAATTGGTGGTTTGATTCACAAAAAGACTGAAATAAATGCCACAAAATATCATCTGAAATATTCGACATAACTCCTCAAGGCCCTCTCATCACACTTCCCTCCATTTTGACTCATCTAAAAAGTCTTCGGCTATGTTCTTTTAACCCATTTGAATTCCCATCGATCATCCGTCTATCAACTGCCCTCTCAAAGACCCTTCAAACCCATTCAAATGGACTACCCTTCCAGCCCGAATGCTTCAAATGACTTGCCACAACTTTCCCAATGAGCAAATCAACCGCCAAGAAGACAATCTCTCGACCCAACAGCCAACCACTGCCCCAGACAGTGCACAAAAAGTATTAAATTTCATTAATTGCCAAAATTAAAAAGGCAAACAAAATCAGGCAAGGCAACAGCAACAGCACAAGCAAAACAAAAAGAAAAAGAATAAAAAAAGATTGGTGAAAAATTAAAAATTCATACGGCAGCGATGCGGTCACATAAATTTAAGGGGAGCAGCCAACAAACCGAAAGCAGAGAGCAGACAGATGCAAAAAGAATTATAATAAATATATGTGCGAATACACGGAAAGAAATTTGATTAAATATTGATTGGAAGAAAACAAAATTAACTCCCTTTGAATGTCATAATTTTTTCTCTCTGCACAAATGGGAATCTGTTGAAGAAGCTCCAAGCAAATGCTAAAGACGTGGGCGTTCAATGGGCTCGTTTTGTTTGGGGTTTTGTTTTTGTTTTGGTTAATAAAAATGAAACTGGACCGCAGCCACCGCAGCAAGGCGTTGTCAACAGTTGGAGATGATGATACGCGATGATGAGAGGAGGCTGATGACGAGACCAACGGCCCTCGGAGCTGGGCTTCATCTTCATTTGGCACACGGTAGTTGTCTCAGTTGTCATTTAGCCGCAGCTCTCATTCTCATTCAAGGTGTACTGGCAGCCATTCGCGGCGAAGAGCTCTTTCTCAGTGTCGTGACTTGATTTATATTGGCCCACACTTGGGCCCCAACTCGGGGACTTGGGCTATACATAAATTTGAATTATGGTACCCCCGCTCGTAAATTCGTCGGATGATGTTTCTATTTTAACAGTTAGTCAGAGGTAGGAGTCGATCGAACGATCTATCAATGAACTCGCATCGCAGCTGAATGAACTGCCCCGAAACCTGAACACAAATCCGATTGATCGAATCGAGTCCCTCATTTGATATGCAGTTTCGATCTTCAGTTTATATGCTAATTTCCTGGCTGGTTCGGTTTTCAGTTTCAATTTTTAGATGTCCATTGTGTTTGCATTTTCGGTTGGCTTTTTGTTTTGCTCGTTTTTTGTTTGTATTTTTTATATAATTTTAATTTTTATTTCGTAAATTTGAAATTTTTTGTCACTTCTGTGGGAGCAGCAAAGGTTTTTCCACTCTCCACCGACTGGCTGGCCGAATGGCTTTCGAGCTGTTGGTCGTTTTTTATTATAATTGGGTGCGGTTCGGTGTGGTTCGGTAGTGTTTCTGCAGAACTCTATGAATCGACGGCTATTGTTTAGGCACACACACAGCTCTTTTTGTGCGGCAGCAGCCATAGAAATTAATAAAATTTATGGTTTATTTGGAATTCTTGTTCGTTTTTTTCTTCGGTCATTAATTCGCCATAAAGAAGTAGGCAAAGTGTGTGGCAAAAGCTTTTAGAGTCGAATGACATGGGGGAGAAGCTGCGCATGTTCATTGGAAGTTGTTTCGGAATGATAACTCTATTGGGAGCAGAGTTATGATGCTGTGGTGGGGTTTACAGCTGAGTGGGGATTGTTTTCTTAGTGCAGATTTCTCTCTGTTTGAGTACTTTTATGCCGACACTCAAATGGAAACTCTTAAGTTGAAAATTCTGTGGAAACTCATTTAACACTTAATCCCTTTTGCACTTGTTTTCATTCATTCTTATGCATCGTAACTGGGCTCCCCCATAACACTTATCGCTGAACCATTTATCTCAAAAGGTGTCAACCCATGTCTTCTAGATTACTATGTATCTGGCATACCCTCAACCCATCTTCTGCTTTGTGTTTAAAAACCTGTAAATTGTCCTATTTTCATGGGAAGACAATCGAACTGCTATACAAATTACCAGCCCACATCTTTTGTAAGAGTTTTCACTTTGATTCCAAGTGATTTACGATCGATTTGGTTCTTTGATGGTGTCCTAAGCGCCACATGAACTTCCGTTCCCTGCCAGAGAGGTGTCGCCCGCGTGGGTGTCTCTCTGTCAAACAAGGAGAAAAAAACCAAATTCAATTCGGAATTAATAGTCGAGGAGGAGGGTATCCCATGAGACACCGAATACGAGACCGAAAAATGTTTTATTACATTGATTTGCATTTAAATCGATGTTGGCGGCGGCGTCATTCATTCTGTTCGCGTCCGAGTGGGGACTGAGATTATTCCATGAGCAGGGGATAGACCGATGATTACGGGCCCAGCGAGCGGTCAAAATGTTGACAATGATCCCAGATATCCCACACCAAGAAGTCGGAATCGAACTTGGACTCGAACCGATTCAAAAACTTGGAAGTTTTCAATGAATTTGTCTGTTTCTTTCTGGTTGTTCGTTGCGATGATCGTCTCTTGGGGTTGGTTCTTCTTTAAGATGATCTTCTGCTACTTTTTGTATAATTTCTCTTCTCTGCTGATTTTTTGATTTCTAATTCTTTTGGAATCCTCTTTCCTCTCAGTTTTATTCTCTCATGAATGAACGCGTCGAAGTTTCTATCCTTTCAGCTCGAAACTTTTTCTCCCTGTATATTAGATCATAAATTATTGGATATTTTGGATATATGACAAAACAAATAATATTCGTTCTTTTTCCAGTTCGTTTTTTTGTTTTTTTTTCGGGCTTATGTCGTGCTTCCAGTAGCCACCCCGCTGTGCAGGCCAATGCCTCCCTGCCCCTGTGCTTAGGCAAAATTTATTGGTTTTTTCATTTTTATTGAGAAATTACAAAGAGTCCGTGGTGAAGCGGGGGACAGAAAATGAAGAAGGAAGTAAGGAATCTCAGGGGAGTAGGTGGCGCCTGGCTTTAGAGGATTAGAGACAAGCGCTTACTCACTCGCACAAAGAGGCTGAAGGAATGGGCAAAAGAAGAGAGAATCGGAGTGAGACAGGCACACATACAGAAAGAGAAAGAGACAGAGAGAGAGATCGATCCCCCTCACGATTTATGCCCGCAAAATGCTTTAGGGCACACACAGCATATTTCTGTTCATTCAAAGTAAAGTCGAAATCGGGCAACAGGTTTATCTTTTTGTTGTCCATACCCACAGCCTCCTCCTCCCCCTTGAAAACAATGAGAAAATGAAACTCTTCGGCAAGGCACTCGCTCTGGTCGCCCAGCAACAACAACAACAACAACAGCAACAATGAGAGCAACCAACAGCTGCCTCCCACCAAGTGCTGCTCACGAAGCGCAGAGCCCCAGCCAAGCCGAGCCGAAGATTGGAGCCGAAGCCCACAAACCTTAGCCGAAGCCAGACCCAATCTCGAGCTGGGCCGGCACTCGTTCCACTCAGTGGAATGGCATCCGAATCCTACCGTGGGAAATGAACAGTAGTCGTTTCGTTGAGGCTTTTTGCCAGCAGCAGCCAGCAGCAGCAGCAGCGGCAGCAGCCAGTTTGCTGACGTTCCACCTCCTCCGCTTCCTCCTCTTCCTTCTTCCTCTCTCGCATCATCTGCTGTTGCTTTTGTTGTTGCTGTTGCTGTTGCTGTTGCTTTGAGCTTTTCGCAATTTCTCTGCAGCGTTTTGTTTTTGGTTTCGCTTCGTCGTCGGTCGGCGCGGCGCATATCAAATAAGCCTAATAATAATGCAATTTATGTAAAAGAGCGAAAGATGTACACAGAGAGGGGGAAGAAGAGGAATAGTGTGCTCTATTTTGTGAAGAGAGAGCGGGAGAGAGAGTGTGTAGCTCTTGTGTAGTTAGTGGGGAGGAATATCAATTTGTTTGCTATGAGGAGTGCAAGGAAATTCTATATACTATTCTGCACTCAAAGGAAGCTTTCACTGCTTATAAAACCCAAATTGTTCTTTGGCTGTAAAACTCCTGTGCACTTCGATTGTCTTCCCATTTGCGTGTTGCCGTTTAGGGGAAAAACCTTTTAGCACCTAACCTCTGGCAGGCCGCAGCGAAAATCACAACAAGTTGCGGGCCAAAACCGCACGCTCTCCATCCAGCCAGAGTCCAGTGTACAGTGTACAGTGTACACACTGTGTCGATGCCGGGCGGCTTATCAGTGCGAGTGGGCAAACAAAGGATGCGCGTGCGGGGCAGGCAACACCTTCCCTTCTGGATTGCGGGTTGCCAAGGCTCGCTCTCGACGGCGGCGGCTCTCTGTCAAGTAGTACGTGCGCAATGGACGATAGTGCAGCAGCTATACAGCTAGCTCCCTCGCTCTCTCACTCTGCCTTTGCTCTCACCGTTATCTTCTCGATCGTAAAGGATCGCGCGCATGCGCATGCTTATATTTGTGGAAGGAGCAGATAACAAAGAGGTGATAATTGACCGCCCTATTGGCCTTTGCAACCAATTACGATACTTATCAGCGCGCGGCAATCAAACTAAACAGAGTCCCCGGCAACATTTCTCGGGCGGTGCAACGTCGGTGGTCCCACTCCCACACCCACACCCACACCCACTCTCTCTCTCTCCCTCTCCCTACCTCTCTCTGGATCACTAATCGCTGGCCAGATCGAACCTGAAACGAGAGCAGCGCCGCACACCCATGCCCAAGGTGTGAAAAATACCTAAAACCAGGCTCCGGGACGGGGTTTGTGTATGCTAAGCAGCCGCATTTTCACTTTATCAGTTGTTTGCCTGGTCACCGGCCTGTCCCTGGGCCTGGCGCACCACCGTTTCCTGATCGTGGGCATGCACCAGCAGGGCCACCTCCAGATTCAGTTGCGCAATGTCCTCCTTCAGTTTGAGGATCGATTTCTTGATCTGTTGCACGGAACCTGGAATGATACGAGGGATTAGTAGGGGAATGCATCGTGTGTGGTTTATAGGACGAGGATTACAGCTGTGATTTGGATTCAGAAATGGATTGCAAATAGGGGAAATATTCTTATCGCAGCAGATTGAGTGTGAAAAGTGAATGTGTGAAAAAAGGTAAATTGTTGGCTGGCAGAGATTCATTCTTCCTTGAGATATTTCAATTATTTTCATATGCATTTCCATCTGATACTGTTTCTGATACTCACTTCCATCGGACATAACCTGGCCGCGTCGCTCCATTTCCTCCTTCTTGAGCTCCTGCTCCAGCATCACCTCATTCAGCTGAGCCAACTGCTTCTCGGAGTCCGCCTGCACCTGGTTCTGGGCATACTGAATCGTGGATAGCTCAATGGACAGCTCCTTGAACTGTTGGATCAGCGGCTGCAGCTCGTTGTTCAAATGCTTCTCGCGGCTCTCGACCTTCTCCAGGCTAAAGGTGAACTCGCTGTGCAGCTTCTTCAGCTGCGCCTGCGTGGTCTCCGAGGACTCGTTGATGCTGTTCTTGAAGGCATCCATCTGGCTGATGTGGGTGCGCCAGTCGCGTGCATCCGCCTTCACAAACACCTTCAGATGGGGCAGCACTCGCTCCAGCTCGAGGCGCCACTCCTGATGGTCGCTGAGGCGAGCGTCGACCTCTTGGGCCTGCTCGTCGAGAGCCACATCTATGGATCGCTTCTGAGGTCGGTTCAGCCAATTGAGTTGCCTGAAATTGTGCGCCTCCAGCTCCAGATCGCTGTCGTCGCTGAGGCCGGCTGCGTTTTGTTCGTCCTCCAGCTTTTCCAGTATGATTTCCGCATTGTCCTCGAGGTAGTCGCCCAGGAATTCCTCCTCCTGCATTTTCTGCACCCGCTGATAGCCCACTTTGGCCACCTTGCAGGCCTGCGTGGAGAGGATGTCCAGGACATTGAGGCAGATGGGTCCGGCACCGCGAATCAGCTTGTTGGGCGGAAAGTCCACAGGGACATCCTGCCAAGAGGGAAACAATTAGCGAAGGGGAAACCTTTACCGCTTTCAGCCAACTTACAATCTCCTCCAGCAGTTGAATAATATTCGCCGCCACTGTATTGGGATCATCGTATTCCTGGGGCCGCTCCATGTCCTTGCCGAGCTTCTTGCAGAGCCACCAGCAGATGAGGGTGAACATGTAGAACTGCTCCCCCGGATTGGTGGCCTTCACAAAGTAGAACCGCGACAGCGGCTTCAGCTTGAACTCCTTCAGCAAATGTTTTTCATAGTTGAGTAATTTCAGTTTCTCCAACAAGTCATCCGACTGGAAGTTCTGCAGCTGTTGGGTTTTCTCCTGGCCATCATCTTGCTGCATCTTTTAGCAGTTAGTAAACTTTACTCGGAAAAACTTGAATGCAAATGAAAAATGTTTGTTTTTAAATGAAGGAAAGTTTCCATGGTAACCGGGAAAGCAGCAAACAAAACGAGAGCGCAGCTGTGGGAGTGGCTGTATGGAACATAAAATAAATTAGGGAAATTTTAGATTCAATTTGAACGGGTATAAACTGTGGCTTGTGTTATATTATATAAATTTACTTTTTTTAAATACATTTTAAATATTGCGCCCCTCATATTGCCACTAGATGGAGCCAGTTGCAGCTGTTAGAATTGCGTCTAACAGCACATGTTGAAAGTTAACATTTATCGTGGCGAGATATTCTCTCAGAATGTAGGGACTTGTTGGCCTCTTCTGTTAGAGGCTGATATTCGAATTGATTGAATTGAATAACATATTTGTGGCTGGACAATCAGCTGTTAAAATTAAAACAAATATCAAATCAAATATAAAAAGAAATATCAAAAAATGCCAATTGGAACATACCACTTACCTCCAATCAGCATTTGTTAGTGCTTTTCCTTGGTATATTTCAGGTATATTTCGCCAGCTGGTATATATTTGAGGGCCAAGCATTAATACGCGGTCACACTGTGCAGCATACAAAAACAAAATAAAAATAGAAAAATTGAAAAATAGTAATATAAAAAAACAATGGATCTCCAAGTAATAATGCAAAAAATGATGCAGGACTGGAACAACTATGGCTATGGCATGGAGTTGGCACAGCATCCCTTCGACCAATTTCCACCAAATGGCATGGCAGAGCAGGCTCCAGCCCAGGAGGAACCAGAGGACGACGAGGACGAGGACGATGATGAGCAGCGCACGCTGTTCTGTGGCAATCTGGACGAGCGCGTCACCGAGGAGATCCTGTACGAGGTGTTCGTGCAGGCAGGACCGCTGGAGGGTGTACGCATTCCCACGGACAACACGGGGCGGCAGCGCAACTTTGGCTTTGTGACGTACCAGCGAATATCCGCGGTTCCCTTTGCCCTAGAGCTGTACCAGGGCTTGGAGCTGTTTCAGAAGAAGGTGACCATCAAGCAGCAAGGAGCAGACAAGGCAAGGCCACCGCAACCACCACAATCATTTGGACAAAGTCGTTTACGGAATCCGTTCATGAACGAGCAGCCCGCACCCATGCCCATGGACCCTGGAGCACACCGCCACGCGCGTCACAGCTTGCACGGGGCCAGGCCGTACGATCGAAATGCTGGACAGAACAATGGCATGTACAATAATGGGGATCTGCGTCGCCGCTCCGACAGCTCAGTGATGGATCGCAATCGGCCGAGAGCACACCAGCATCCGCAGCCGCACCATCAGCACGACCGACGCTTGGACCAGCGCAGCAACAACAAGCGGAGGCTGCTCTGAGGGCATGCCCATAAAATCGATCTAAGCCGCTTCACTTACAGAAAAAAATGTTTTTAATAGTCTTTAAGTAATCGCCTTAAGAACATTCTACACAAATAGATAGAAAGTAAACCACACACAACAAACACATTCATCTATGAAATAAGCATTCCATATGAAGTGTCTGTCTACCTTGAATAGAGTTTAAGCTGTACAAAGATGCAGATTGTTTTCCCTACTAACGTGCTATGCTCCTCAGCGTCTTCTCCACATTCCGATACGTGCGCGCTGGTATCACCTCCAGCAGCAGTCGCTGGTAGCTGCTGTGCTCGGAGAGCGCGCGGAACAGCGACTTGGCATAGCTGCGCGTCTCCAGGCTGCCCTCGAGCAGCAGATTGGCGCCCACCACAAAGAACTTGTCGCGATGGTCCCGCCCCATGGCGTAGATGCGATCACTGCCCAGCCGCTCGACGAGTCGGAACAACAGCTTGGCCGTGGAGGTGCGCACGAGAGCGTTCTGATGCTGCGCACCCTTGCTGGAGAGGATATTCAGCACCTTGACGGGCTGCGCGTGGTCCACCATGGACTCCAGGGCGTGCGTGGCATCCGCGCGTATAAAGCGATTCGTGTCTGCGGTTCGATGCAGCAGCGCACACACCAGATCATCGCACTCCTGCTCCAGATACTTGGACTTCAAGCTGAACAGCTCGGCGGCCGCTTGGCAGGAGGCCCGAGCCACCTGGGAGCGCAGATTCCGCACCGAGCGGGTGAGCTGGATGCAGGTCATGTGCATGTGGCTGTCCAGAAACTCCGCGTGGCAGCGTATCAGCCGCACCAGACTCTTCAAGCCCACAATGTTCAGCTCCCAGTTGCTGGAGTCCAGCTGGTCAAAGGTCTTGAGTAGGGCCTCGCGTGGCTTCTCGAAGCGCGACATGTTCTGGGGGAACAGTTCCGCCTGCGAGATCTTGATGGCCTGCTTCACGGGCGAGACACGCCGCTGGCCGCGCAGGAAGTACGAAGTCTTTGACTTTTGCTTGAGCGGCGTGTGCTTGGCCTTTCCTCTGACAGCAATGGCAGCGATAGCACTGATGTTGCCCAGCTGCGAGCCCGACTGCGAGGTGTTGTCTGTGGTGCTGGTGCTGGTATTATCCAGGGATCCCTGCTTCGAGGCAGGGCGCGCCCCATAGAGTGACTCCAGGGAAATGCTGCGCGGCTGCAGGCCCAAGTTGTCCGACTTTAAGCTGAAGGAACTGCGTGCTGGCTCCACACTTTCTGCCTGTGGTTCAGCCTCCAACTGCTCCACCGGCGAGGAGTCACTCGGTGATGCCTGCAGCTCATGCTGCACCTCTTCCACCACCACAAAGCTGTTGCTGCCTTCAATGTCCTCTTCGATGGGCAGCGACTTGGTCGATTGTGCTCTTGAAAGCTGCGGGGACGCGTCCTCCAGCTGCGTTTTGATGCTCTCCGTTTTGCTGTGCAGGCTGTTGACGCTCTCGTTGCGTTTGAGAGTGTCCTCCTGGCGCAGTTGCTCCGCTTCCTCCTCTATGTCTGGAAGTGGATTGAGCATTGTAATACATAAATCTTGCTTGGGTAATGTAATTCCTACTTGATACAATATCATCCACCACGAGCTCGCCAAAGGTCTCCACCGCATTGCGCTCCAGACTGAGAACTTCCAATTGTTTATCCACGCTTTCGGCACTCCGCGCGGCACTCGCTGGTCGTCGCTCCGTCTCACAGTGGCTGTTGCTCGACTTGGCTGAGGCTGTGGACTTTTGGGAGTAGCTCGTGGACTTTACGGACAGCGGTGAGCCATCCGTGGCACCTTTGTTCGCTTCCGACTCCGCGCCAATGTGAACGCTTGTACTGGGAAAGAGATAATAAAGAGAGTTGGAAAATGGAAAATATTATATGGACAACTTACAACTCCTTGTAGGGAATCACAGCATAAACATTTTCTTGTGCACCATCTGCCGGTGGCGGAAACACTTCCCAGGTGGACTTATCATCGACCTGCTGCTGCTCACTCTCTGCAACAATTTGCATCGATTTTCTGTACTCCGCAGTGTCCGTGCAGCAGGTGCCACCAGGCGGCTGATTTTTGTCACCACTCGTACAGAGAATAACCCCGCAAAGTGCTGAATGAACCTCGGCTGCCTTTTGGCAAATGTACGACCAGCCGGAGTGTAGCAGAGTGCGTGTACGAACCAGCAGACTGGCTGGCTCTGCGCCGCAGGAAAATGCATTCTGCATTTTAGGGAAAAGGCCACGACACTGCCTGCCTCAAAGGAACATTGAAGACCAATGCGTGGACTGACGTTGAGCAACTACTTCAAGCAAGACCACTGTGCAGACTGTTTGGCAAGTCGCTTTGACCATTGGCTAACTGGTTGACTGCCTGACCCCACAGCTATTCAGGTACTTTTGTGTATTTCCCTACCAGGAATCCACAACAAAGCCCCAGAGTTGCAAATGGAAAACAGGACATTGCGTTTTCCACGTATTCACACACACACACACAAAGGTGGGAACCCCCCGCACCAACCCACTGGCCAACTAGCCAAAGGAAAAGCCAACGCAAAAGGTCGCGGAATGGTCTTAAGTGGCAAACTAGCGAGGAACTAGCCTCGGCTCTGACCAGTCGCTCGTTTGCGGTTAGACACTTCGTTCCAAACGAATTTCTTAGTCTTCTTCGGGTGACTTCGTGTGCCGAAGTCTGCCATGTGAGAGGGCTGTGGGCACAGGTGTGTGTGTGTGTGTGTGTGTGTGTGTGTGTGTGTGTGTGTGTGTGTGTGTGTGTGTGTGTGTGTGTGTGTGTGTGTGTGTGTGTGTGTGTGTGTGTGTGTGTGTGTATGTCTGGAGAGTTGACATTTTCACCAATATTCCCAAATAGATCGGAATACATAAATACATACATATGTACATATTTACATACATTTTTACATATTCCTTACACAAATTCTAAACGAAGTTTCTTGACGTAAGCACAAAGAATTCCTTGGCCATCACTCCTCACTCTGGATCCACATAGCCAGAACACAAAGGAAAATTGATTTTCTTGGCCAGCCAGATGCGTCCAGTGGCCAGTGGTCGCTCACTTCCAATCAAATAATGCCCCTCATCAGCCTTAAAGTGCAGCAACGCGCTTCCTACTGCGCATTTAAATTATTTAGGTTAACTAACGCGACACCTTTAAGCGCCTTTAAGAGCTCCTTTTTGGCTGTGAGTCACAGGTGCGTGTAGCCGGCTGCCGGCTGATTTTGCGGTCTAATGGTTAACCCGCTTCGGGGGTTCCCCCACATCTGGCAGTTGGGTCATTCAAAAATGTAGGTTAGCATTTGTCAACGTAGGTGGGACGTGGCAAGGGGCAGAGACTGAGCAGTGTGGGGTTCATTTAATTGGAGGAATATGGTGGCAGAACTTACTCTGATTTTGATTCCCTGCCCAACTGCTGTGCGGATTGTAGATTATCTGTGGAAAAGCTGCGCTGTTTCTTGTGCATTTCGCCATCTAAAGAGTACGAGGAATAAAGTTACGAATACAGCTCAGAGATATGTTCATCCTTGCCTTGTGCCTGGCCAGCGTTTCGTGTTCGGTTGCTCTGCTGGGCGATGGTAAAGGAGTGCTGATGCTGCAGCTTCTTGCGCAGCATTTGGCTCTGCTGCGTCGACTTGGGGTTCGTGTAGCTCACCTTTGGATATGCCTGCCCATCCATGTTGTAGGACGTGCTGGAACGCTGCATGCTACGCATAAAATTGTTCACAAAATCCGTGTGCTGATGCATGGCGGGGAATCTGCAAGAAATAAACATTCATTAAACGATGAAGGAACTCTGCACGGACTGCTGCATACTCTACCTCGAGTTGGGTGCCGCAAAGTGACTGCCAGTGCGGCCTGTCAGCTGTATAAAACTGCCAGTGCTGCCACTGCTGCAAGTGGTTGCCGTGCTGTCAGTGCTTCGGCCATCCATCGAAGTGTCTGAGCAGGTTTTGCCCACCATGCGGCGATCCATGAGGTTGCCTACAGTTTGGGAAACATACCTTAAAGGAATCTCTAGCAATTTATTAAGAAAACTCACCATGCATTGTCCTATTGGCGCCAAAACTTAATCTCTGAGAAAAGTCCTGAGGGATAAGGAATATTTGATTTATTTTTGTGGAGCTTTTGCCATTGGATTAAACTCACATTGGGACTGGGACTGGTCATGCCTAGGGTTTCTGGCGGAGATTGGAAGGAATGTCTATGCAGATTCTCATTGACGTGACTAAAACTGAACATAAAATGAAGAGCTATCAAAGCTGCTTATAGGTAATCCGCTGCTCACCTGTGGAGTGTCTGTGCGCTGTCTTTTGCCTCTGCACCTTCCTGGACCCCACGCTGTCTGCTTGCGGCACGCATGCGACGCCGCTTGATGGCATTTGGTGAGGCTGAGCCATCGCCCTGATTGATCCAGTCCACATCCGCGCCACGCCGGTTGCCGGGCGTGTCCGTTTGATTGAAGACAAACAGCACGGAACTGTCCGGCGTGATGATGGGCAGCTGCAGGCGGGACAGGCGCATTCTGGCAGCCTCCAGCATGGGCGGACCGAGCTCCACGCCTGCAGCCATTTCGGACACAATGGCCAGCACCTGCTTGACCGAGGAGATGTCAGCCAGGACGGCAAGCACCTCCAGGGCAGCCTGACGCACGCGTCGCTTGCGATTCAGCGAAGAGTAAATGGTCTGTGCCGTGAGGAGATTAATGTCAAAGCAGGTGCCGGGAAAAGTCATCAACGCGAAAATGGACATTTGGAGGGCATGATCACGGAACTGTGGAGCAAGAACAAATCGTATTAGCAGCTGTTGGCATTTCGGGGTCCAGTCATAGACTCACCTTTGAGCTCTTGGCATGCATAAACTCTGGCGCTGTCAGCTTGGCCACAATTGTGCCCGCTGGCAGTCGCTGCATCAGCGCCTTGCACACTCGATTGGCTCCCGCGGTGCCCTGGCGACACAGTCCCGTCAGGATCTGCAGCGTTCGCTCCTCCAAGTTGTCCAGCGGCAGGCGTGTAATCAGATTCACCAGCAGCTCACGCTTCAGCTCAGCCACCTCAAAGTGTCGCTCCGAGGAGAGCAAAGTGCGCAGCAGACTGTCCAAGTACGGCTGCACCTGAGCCAAGTTGCTCGAGGAGCTGAGGGCGAGCTCCAGATGGGCAAAGCCCTGCAAGCGATGCCGCCAGTCCTGTGCGGAAAGAGAAGCAATAAATGGAAAGTGTTTTATTGCTACTAAATTTTCGCAAATTAGATCTATTCATGCAATGCAAATATTTCCCCCATAAAGTGTTTGTTCAGTTGCCAAACTTTAGATAGTTCCCAAGACATTGCCCGAACCCATGCCATTGCTGGTTGAGTTTTTGCTTTGCCCGTTTTGTATTTGGTACGCGCTATAATTTCGGTTAATGTTTTTCTTATATTTTTGTGCTCGAACTGACCCACTTCCTGGCACGCTCTGCACAGTCCCACAGTCCCACAGTCCCAGTCCCGGTCCCAGCCGGAGGACGTTGGTCCTGCTATTTTATCGTCGCATATGCAAGCTGTGGTGTGAGTGATGGGTTCTTGTACTCGTTCCGGCAAGCTGCCGCTGCTGCTGCTGCTGCTATGAATATCGCGTGCACTTAAATGATTGACCGTAGGACTCCTCTTTGGCACTCCACTATGTAGTCGCTGCTGCTGCTGCAATCCAATACCCATTCCGCATGGATTCCGCATAACATGCAACTAACTATTACCGGAATTCCCAAGTTGCTCTTTTTCCACTCAAAAAGTTCAGCTTGATAAGCGGCACATCTCAGCCGGCGAGTAGCAGCATGATTTTGTGCTTTTAACTTTAACTTTCAACTGCTGACTGACGCACATTGACGTGGAAACCTTAAGAGGTTTTTCCGCCCAAGAGAAAGTGGCAAGAAATTGGGTGGATTTGCCCAAATAATTTGTTGGCTTTTGAAATGGAAACGTCTAAAATTAATAGGTCATTGATACTCATGTGGGGGCTCGTTCCGACGCCCAGCCATGATTCGCTTTTGTTTTCCCCATCGTCATCGATATGAGTGAGTGCAGGGGGGGGGGGGCAAGGGCTTATCGCTGAAATTTTCATTAGCAAGGGGGTCGAAGCAAAGCGAGTACGGAGCAACAATAATAATAGCAGCGCCAGGCCACACGTCGAAGGTGGAGTTGGAGCTGGGACGATGCGTGTCTCGTACGTAATAAAGCCCAGCGCTGGCGGTGGCTGCCATTATGAAGGCAGAATTATGAACGCATATGAAATTGAACATATCCTAGTGACCCAGTTAGAGCACGGAGTGGAGAGGGGGCACAGGCGGGTGGGTTAGCGTGTGGTATAATTTCATTGTTTCATTTTCGGGCAATATACAACACTGTTTGGTGTGCAGAAACAATTACCGTTGGAGCATGCTAAATTTGGACAACAATTCGACTGCAATTATGGCGACAATCGACACAGTTTTCGCAACTTACCCCAGATCTGAGATTCATTAGAGTTTTATAGTTGACAATGTCCAGATCCTCCCAGGACTTTGGGGTCACTGGCGACTCTGCTGATATGATGGAGTTGCTGCGTGCTCGCTTGGTTTCGGTAGGGGTTGGAGAACGCTCTGCCATATCCTCGCTGCGACGCTGTGAACGCGGCGAGGGATCCCGCTGAAGATTGTGCAGCACTTCGATTTGTTTGTGCGGCACCTTGGGACTTATGTTGTTGCTGCCCGCTGGACTCGTGCTGCGACTGCGGTAGAGTTGCGGGGAATGCGGCGATGGAGTCTGCTTGGAGTCCACTTCTTGCTGTTTGGAACTCGGGCTGGGACTGGGACTTGTCGTTGGCTGATCCGCTTGCACTTGGCTCTGTGCTCGCACCGACTGAGAGCTGTATGGGCGTGGCAGTGGCTTGGTATTATCGTAGGGTATTTCCACAACCAACGCTGAGGTCTTGCTGTCACTTGGTAAGCTCACGGGAGGTTCATCCTCCAACGGAGATTGCAGCGTGGCGCCCGAGGATTCATCCAGGGCTATAACAATGGGTTGAGCTGTTCGCTTGGGATTGCTGGTAGCTGCATCGCTGTCCGGAGTGCGCATTTTCACTACCTCCCCACCAAATGTCACTCGCTTCAGGCCCCGCGAGGGCGTGCTGGGCTCGGATTTGTTCTCCGTTCCCGCCGCAGCAGCTGGAGGCTCATCCAGTTCAGAGTCGCTGATGACCTGTACGATGCCTGCAGCCTCTCGCAGATCCTGGTGGGAGGATCTACTGGCACTCGGCAAAGCGCGGCAAACCAGCTCTTTGGTCTCCATTTCTTTGGAGTAAACTCGCGCTGGACTGTCGGACTCCTCCGTCTCAGTGTCCGCCTCGAGCAGTCGCATGGTGACGGTGTCATCGTTGATCTGGATTTCCGTTTCCATTATCACCTTTCCCTTGTCCGAACAACTGGCCTGCTGCAGCTGCAGCGAAGCGTCCAAGGGGTGACTGCTGCTCCTCCAGCTCTGCTCTCTGGGCAGTGCCCGCCAGGCGCCCGTTTTGACTTCTCCCAGGCGATTCTGCTTCTCAGACACTCCGTACACCTGACACAACTGGTAGTACTTGCTGAGGGTGGTGTGTCCGCCCACCGTGTTCATAATGGCTTCAAATTCGTGGACGCCCAGGAGCTCTCGCATCTTGGACAAGACCTTCAGCGTGAGCTCCTGCTGCGGCAGTTGCTCCAAATGTTGCACCACACGCTGCAGTGCCTGCTGCACGATAAAATGCCGCTGGGGGGTGTGCAAAATCGATTGGAGTATGGCGGGCAGTGAGAGCAGAACGCCGCAGCTGAGCCGCCCGTGGTCCGAGTCCATGGGGGACAGTCCCGTGTCGAGTATCCTGAGGACAACCGATTCGGGTACAGCTGTTTCCGCCAGATACACGCGCAGGCAGTCGAGTGCTCCCTTGCGAACGGTGGGCGCCTGGTGGCCCAGGTTCTCGACCAGCAGCCCGATCAGCTGATGCTCCTCCATGTGGCTGTCGGCGCGGTCTTGCATCACCACAAGGACATCGACGAGCACTCGCAGGGCGTGCTGGCGCACCTGCCACTCGGGATCCTGCAGCCGCTCATGGAACTCGGCAAACATGGCGCTGGGGCTAATGGTTTCCGGCAGGCGGCGTGTGCGAAGAATATGCTCCCACAGGGGTGTCAGTTGCACAGTTGCACCACCCATCGCCGGGGCCTCCGCTCGTCGTTGCATTTTCGGCTGGGTGTGGAGCCCAGCCCCAGTCTCTGACTGATTGTTATTCTTGTCCTTGACTTCACTGGCAGCGGCACCACTCACATAAGTGACACTCTCGCTGTCCTCGCTGTTGTAGTCACTGCCATTGGCCGCTGACGTTGCTGTGGAAGCTATAGGGAGCGGCGCATTGTTACTGCTGCTATCTTTGCGTTCCAAAATTCGTCGAAAGAACATGCTGCTCCTTCCCACTTTACTGCCTGCAATTATCTGACTTGCACTGCCTTTGGTTGCCTTTGGTCTATTCACTTGGATTTTAATTTTTAATTGTCACGCACGCTGGCATCCGGTCCGAAATGTCCTGTGACTAGGGGCAATCCCTCTTCATTTCTTACTTTTTTTCAGCCACAACATTAACTTTCAACTCGCTAGCAACGACTGGGCATATTACTGTTTGCTGACTGCTTTTGTAGCCAACGCTGGAGCTAGAACATTGAGCGCCGTTGCTCTGCGCATGCTCTACGGGCCGTTACTCTCTGCCTCGATTTGCCGCTTTGCTCTGCTGCAACAGTTAGTGTCCAACCACCAACATTGCACTTGGCTTAGAACTGGCTAAGAAAGGACAAAGTTTCTTACTGCGTGGCTTCAAGTTTCCAGTTCCTAAAAGTACCATGTATAATTTATGTGCGAGGGAAAGGACTGTAATGAAATTAATCCAGAGTGCTGGGTTCTCACAATGCGCTCTCTTTTCGGGTCTTATTTTTCCACTGGACGCAAGCTTCACTTTTATTGCATGATTGTGAGCATGAATAAGACCCCAAAGAGAGGGAATACACCACATTGTATATTTACATAAAGGCCCAGATGGTCGATCGCCATTCAAAGTGAATTACTCAAAGTTAGTTTGATATTTTTACAAACTTTTCCAGCATCTTGAGCATCAGTTTTTGCATCTTTGCAATAGCTTTTTGCAGCATTTCATAATGGTAGAACATTCTTTATGATTTTAGGTATTTAATAACATTTTTACTACGTAATTAAAATACCAATTTTACATTGTACATGATCAAATGTAGGTAGGCAAAAGTAAGATGTAAGTAATGTATCTAGACTCTAGAGGAATTGCGAAGTATCTCTGTGAAAGTCATTAGTCTATGGCTACGCGACCAAAGACAGTGTCGGGCGGTGTCGGTGAAGTGTGTCAATAAGTTAGAGCAATGTTTTATATAAAGTATTTAAAGTAACTACTTAAATGGCAATAAATATCGATACAGTAGCTGGAACTAATTTAATATAGCACACAGAAACAAAGCATATACACACAAGTAGGGAAAGTTTAATTATCAATTAAAAGTGATCCAATTCGCTCATAAATACATGGATAGATCAGTCAATACATTTGTCCATTTGTCAAACCCTAATGGAAATTTACTTAGGATGTTTTGGCCTTGATACAAGGCGTTTCAAATAGCAACTAAACACTAAATTATTATCAGATTAGGCATTAGATCTATGGAACTACAAACTATTTATCTGCGTTAGGTTTTTCGTTGTACAATAAATTGCGTAATGGAATGGCAATACTTTTTAACACCTACTTAGAGGATGGAGGGATGGGTGGGTTTGGGTTTGGGTTTGGGTTGGGCAATTTTACACACAATTTACACATAAATATAAATACGAATATTTGTCTGCCTTTCTAAACGTACTCCTCTGGCGCTGCCTGTCCATTCGAGGGCATCCGCAGCGTGGACACGGACTGTGGCTGTTGCTGTTGTGGCTGCTGCTGCTGCTGTTGATTCTGTTGCTGCTGCTGCGTGCCTGTCGTATCCGGCAGCTCTGCTATGTCCTTGAACACGCCCATCAGATTCTCATAGCTTGGTCCCCAGTTCAGCAAATACTCCCAGCCCAGGGTGGTGGCTGAGGGAGAGGCAGCGCCGTTCGCTTTGCGATAAATGCCGCTCAAATGGTTGGCAATGTCATCGTCACTCGCGACGAGTGTGCTGAGCGAGCCGCGAAACGAAGACTCGAAGCCATCGTATGGGTGCGGGGGAATGGGCGGCGTCTTGACGACACTCGGATTCCGGCTGGGCTCACCGCTGAGCGCTCGAGCGACCGGACTGCGGCCATCCAACAAGCTCTTGCTGGTGGAGTACTTTCCATCGCCGCTTAAGCTGTTGTTGTCATACTCGATCTCGGAGCAGGTGAAGCTGTCGTTGCCGCTCTCATCCGTTGACGTTGAGCTGTGAGCGTCCACGTCCGTGTTGTGCATGCCACCGCCCAGGGACATGTGCAGGGCGCTGCTGGGCACGCGCGGCGCCTCGCTGCTCGAGGACACAGCGTCGAGTGTAGAGACGAGGCTGCAGGCTCTCGGCCGGGCATTGAGGCGTTCAATCTCCTCGGCAGTCAGACCCATGGAGGTTTGTGGCGGCGCCTGCTGCGGCACTCCAGGCTTCTGCCTGCTGGCACTGGAGCTCTGTCCCGAGAGCTGGGACATGACGGGGCTGTTCAGGCTGCGCTCGCTGTTCGAGTGGAGGGCATCCTTGCCCACACCGCCTGAGCTGGAGGTGGTGGCCAGCAGCGCGCTCTGCAGCGGCTTGCCCGATATGTCGTGTAGCGTGAGGATGCGCGGCTGCTGGGAGCTCAGTTCCGAGCTGGGCGAAAGACGCGCCAGCGGTGTGCTCTGATGGGTGCGCGAGGCGCTGTTCGGCGGCGGCGGCTGTCCGCCTTGGTTTCGCGACACAAATGGCGCCACGCGGGGCGAATGACGATGCTGCTGCTGGCTGGCGGCACTCTGATGCTTGTGGTGCGTGTAGGCAGCCACGGGCGGAGAGGTGGCCTTGTACTTGCGCATGCCACCCGCCTCGCGGTAGCCCTTGTAGTGGTACACAATGTCAATGTCCGAGGGAGCGATGGAGCTGGCATTCTCCAGGTCGTAGTGTTCGGGGTACTCGGAGCCCATGTCCACAGAGCTGCCGTGATCGAGCGGATGCATTGCATTCGGCGGCGGCATGGACAAATGATGCTCCTCCCTGATCAGCGGACTCTTGCCCACGACTTCGCGTTCGATGATGTCCGGCCGTTGGGGCCGCTGCTGTGGCTGTGGCAGCTCTGCCGTTGGTGTCAGCTCGCTGCGTTCCTTGAACTTTTTGGTCAGCAGCTCCGGTCCTACGAGATGATGCGTGGGTGGACGCAAGTGCTCGTTGGCGCCCACCGGCGGTGCAGGCGCTTCGTTGGGGTGCAGGCCACGTGCCAGCACGTGATCCACTTGAGGCACTGGTGGCCCGCCCAGCACTCCTCCAGGGTGTTTGATTTTGAACCCAGGCACGCCGCAGCTGAGGCTGCCAATCTTCTCCTGTTTGCCGCGGAACCTGTAGATGACATACGACCCGAGTATGGCCACCACCAGAATGACAAAGAACACAATGACCAAAGTAATGCCAATGCTCAGTGGATCCGCCACTTGGGCCGCATCCACGCCAATGTCTCCGCTGCAGCCGAGCTCCACCTTGCCGTGATGCCGCACCTCGGGAAATATGCTGCCAGAGCCGTTCAGTGGCTGCAGCTCATGGTTGATGGTGAAGTTAGCCACGCAGCCAACGAAGACTTCATCAATGCCGCGTCCGCTGGGCGCTCCGCCCACCGTGAGTGTGGTCAGGTAGGGATCCAGAAAGTCATGCACGCCCGCAATGTCCAGCTCATCGCCCACCTGGCGCCCGTCAATGAACAGCTGCAGACTGCGACTCTCGCTGTGCAGACTGACATTATGCCAGCGTCCATCGTGCAGCGTCGTTGGCTCCTGCACCGTCATGTTGATGGTCAGCTGCTGCCTGGAGTAGTAGACGAGTTTTCCCTCCTTCAGGGAGAGCGAAGTGAACATTTGATTGGTGGCAGAATAGAGCAGCAATCCTTGGGCTTTGTACGTGCGAAAGAGCAGACTGAGCACTTTGGGCGCTTCGTAGATCTGGGAGGCTGCTGCTGGTAAGCTGCTAATGTTCTGCCTCACAATCTGTCGTCTCTCTCGTGTGCTGCTGTCCGACCAGGCGTCCTTGCTGTTGTACAAATTATCCAGCAGCTGCATGCGACGATGCAGCTCGGAGATTCTAAACTCTAAAAAGGCGCCACCGCTCAGCGTGACAGGCTCCAGGGATTCCGAACAGTCGGGTGAATGCAGTTGCCCGCCGCACTGGCACAACGCGCTGGACCAGCGGTCTATGCACTGCCCGGCGTAGCCACCACAGCGCTCGGCTGCCAGGGAAGGCTGACACGCCTGGCGATTGCAGCCAGGCAGAATGCCCCGCTGACTCAGCGGCGTGCTCAGGTTCAGCGCGCGGCCGGCAATGTGCACGCTGTGCAGACAGCCCACCAGATCATCGCTGTGCACCTGGCCAGGTCGCTCCAGTATGGGATCCGCCGAGGCCAAGCCGCCAATCAGCAGAGGTTGCTTGTTAAAGTTGAGTGTGCTGCGGGGGGAAGATAATGAAAATGTAGAAATTGGAGAGGTAAATGGAGCAGCAGCACTCACCCCACGGGACCCACTTCATCCGCATAGCAGCTGGAGTCTCCCGGCGTGCACTCGGCACACACATCCCCGGAGTCCGCACACTTGGCGACGCTGAGAGACATGACACGTCCATTGCGAGTGGCTGTGACCTTGTGCCAGCTGCCATCGGCTAGATTGTGGCCTGCCACCACGGTGCTGATGGCTGTGCGTGCCCCACCCGACGAGAAGTACGCCTGGCCGTGCACCAACTCAATGGCCAGGAAGTCCGAGCGGCCGCCACTGTGCATGCCGTAGTTGTAGAGCAGCAGGGAGTTCGGCTTGGTGGTGGCAAACACAATGGAAATGTCATTGGTGGTCACATCCAGCGCGGGGAAGGTCATAAAGGACAGCGGCTCGAAGCCGTAGCTAAAACGCTCGCAGTGGCGCCCGTAACGCCCGGCGGTGCAGCTGCACTTGTAGCCCGGCTTGAGGTTGACACAGAGCCCACCATGCAGACAGGGATTGGGTCGACAAGAGTCTGACACGCTCTCGCATTGGTTGCCGCGGAAGCCCGGCCGACACAGGCAAAAGTAGGAGGATCCATCGGAGCTGCGCTGGCAGCTGCCTCCGTTGCGGCAGGGTTTGCTCCAGCACACGTCGCTGCGTTCCCGCTGGCACTGTTTGCCATCACGATTCGACGGACAAACGCACTGAAAGTCGTTGCCAATGCGGCGGCACTGTGCCTGCAGCTGGCAGGGATTGGGCAGGCAGGGATCCTGTCTGCGATTGCACTGCTCTCCCGAGAATCCATTGGTGCACTGGCAGCTGTAGTCGTGCACAATGCGCGGCCCACTCAGCACCAGCGTGGGACTATCCACGATGCCAAAGCTGTGGGTATCCAGCAGTCGGATAGTGGCACTGCAGACGCCGCCATTCTCGCACACCTCGGGCTCGCTGCAGGGCTCGTAGCCAATGACGACTTCCTTCTGTAGGAGTTCGGACAGCGCCGCACGCTTCTCCCTCAGCCGCTCGATCACATGTCGCGGCTGCTGGTAGCTGCGCTTGGCGGAACGCACAGCCAGCAGCACCTCCAGACTGCTGGCATTGCCACTGCCATTGCCCAAGAGGCTGTAGAGGAAGAGTTCATCATCGCTGGCCAAGCGGGACTTGAGCATATCCACCACAGGACGATAATGCTGCGCCAGGAACTGCCCAGCTGTCATGTTGCGCACCAGCACGGACACCGTGTGCGCCAGTGTCTCATTGTTGAACGCCTGAAAGTCAACAGTTAGCTTAGAGGTAACATCGCTGTGCTTGCCATCGTTGCCCGTGTAGCTGTAGGCGTAAGCTGTGGGCGTGGTGTGCGCCGTGGTGTACAAATCACAGCCACGGGGTATGGCCAACTGATGCTGTGCCTGCGGCTGACTCTGCAAGCGGCAGCGATAGTCGCCCACAATATCAATGTCATTCGGATGAATATCCGCCAGTTTGACATGCGCCGGCAAATCTCCATTGAAGATGCTGACTGTCACGTGCAGATTACGCGGCGTTGAGGGATTATCGTTCTGATCGAGCACCGTGATGGTCAGCGTGTGCTGCGCCCTTTGCCTCGGTTTGCCGCTGTCCTCCACCTCAATTATTGCCTCCAGCGTGGGCGTAATCTCGCGATCAAAGCTGGCCGTGGACTGGACCAGTCCCGAGACCTTGTCCACACTCAACCAAGACTTGTGCTTGCCCGCCACCAGCTGATAGCTGAAGGGTCCACCATTGCGCGGTAAGTCCGGATCGGTGGCCGACAGTGTCATGATTGAAGTGCCTGCAGGTTCGTTCTCGGACACATAACCCAGCAGTCCCTCGGGCGCGAACATCGGCCCATTGTCGTTGACATCATCGAGGTCTATGCGAACTGTGGCGCTGCCCGTTTGTGGCGGCAGCCCGGTGTCAATGGCGCCAATCACGAGGCTGTAGTGGGCAATATCCTCGCGATCCAGCCGCGCCGCTGTGCTGATTTCTCCGCTCTGCACATCGATCTTGAAGCCCTGCTTCAGGTTGCCATTGATGATGGAGTAACTGAATTGATTATTCTGCGGCCGCACATCCTTATCCACAGCCCGAACTGTTGTCACTTTGGTGCCGATGGGCGCTGCCTCCGAGATGACCGATGTGTAGTAGCGCTTGAGGAACTCTGGCGGATCGTTACCATCCTGAATGGAGATGATAACCTGCGCCTCATCCGTGTCATTGCCCCGAATGCTGCCATAATTCTTAGCCATGACCGTGAGCACTACTCTATTCTGAGTTTCCCGATCCAGATGCCGCGCCACGTGTATAACGCCCGTGTGTGTGTTGATGGCGAAGCCCTTGTCATTGCTGGAACCCACCAGCAGATAGTAGACGCGTCCATCCTCGCCACTGTCCTTGTCAGTGGCTTGCACCGCGCCCACAATGGTGCCCACGGCGGATGTCTCAGACACATCAAAGTGGAACACGGGCTGCAGGAACTGCGGATAGAACTCGTTGACGCCCAGAATGTGCACGAAGAGCGTGGCATAGCTCTCCATGCTCGAATCGGGGTTCTTTGCCTTCAGCTGCATCGTGTAGGTGCGCCGTTCCTCGTAGTCAAAGCTGGCCGCAGACGTGATGGTGCCATTGCCGGAGCTCATGGCAAAGAAGTGACGATCCGTGCCGCTGGGCAGGAATGAGTAGTGCACGATGGCATTCTTCGGCGAGTCCTTGTCGGTGGCGTGTGCCTGGAACACGAACGTGCCCACTGGCTTGTTCTCAGCCACGTAGCCATGATACTCCGACTGATTGAACAGCGGCGGATTATCGTTCACATCGGTCAGGATAATCGTGAGCATGGCCACCGCAGACTGCGGCTGGAAGCCCAAATCCTGCACTGTAATATTCAAATGATACTCCTGCACGAGGTCATAGTCCAGCTGCTGGCGTATGAGTATCCCACCTGTGCGCTCATCCACCATGAAGTCGCGTCGCTCGTTGCCGCCCGAAATGGCATAGCGCAGCATGCCATTGGGTCCCACATCCTCGTCCGTGGCGCCCACTGTCAGTATGGTGGATCCTATGGGCTCATTCTCGGGCACAATCACTTGGTAACTTCGCGCTGTAAACTCGGGCGTGTGGCGGTTCTCGCCTGTGACAACAATTGTAACGCGTGTCTGATCCGTTTGAGGTGGGACCCCATGATCGATGGCCTTGACTGTCAGCTCGAAGCGCGTGTTTGTGGGCACATTCAGCAGCGGTTTGGCCAGCGATATCCAACCATCGTGCTTGCCAATGGTGAAGAACGCGCTCAGGTTGCCATTGACCAGCGCATAATCCATCTCATTGGCGGCGCCCATGTCCTGCTTGTCTGTGGCATGCACACGCACAATGCGCTGGCCGGGACGCGCGTGCTCTGGCAGTGGCGACAGATACGCGGACTGCTCGAACTTGGGTGGATTGTTCTTGGCATCGACAATGTTGATGTTGACCAAACACTCGGAGTACAGCGGCGGTTTGCCGTTGTCTGTGGCGAGGATGGTCAGGGCGTACATGTTCTCCGGCGAACGAACGTACTGCGATCGCTTATACTGAATCACCTTCTTGCTGAAGATCTCACCCGTGGCTGGATCAATGCTGAACATGGGCGAGGGCTGTTGCAGCGAGTACGAGATGACAGAGTTGGGTCCCTGCTTATCCCGATCGGTGGCTATGATCTGACCCACAAGTGCCACGGGGTGCAGCAGCTCCGGAAAGCTAAAGCTGTAGAAGCTGTGCTCAAACTCTGGCGCATTATCGTTCTGATCTTGGATGGTAATCGTAATGGGCGTTTCCGCACGCCACGCGCCATCCGAAGCGACCACTTTCAGTATGTATTCGTCCTGCTGCTCACGGTCCAGATGTCCCGCCACAGTGATGTTGCCGCTGAGCGGCTCTATCCTGAACTTCTCGCCGGGATTTGCGCTGAACGAATACGTGGCATTGGCATTCTGTCCCAGATCCAAGTCCGAAGAGGTGACTCGTATGACAAAGCTGCCAATCTCCGCGTTCTCGGTGACATTGAGAGAAAACAGCCGCGTAAACTTCGGCGGATTATCGTTCTTATCGAGCAGATGCAGCAGCACGCTGGCTGTGCCTGTGAGCTGCGGCACGCCCTGATCCACAGCCTCCACCACGAACGAGTAATCACTCAGCTCCTCGCGATCCAGTCGCATTGTTGTGTAGATCTCCCCGGCGTCGGTGATCTCGAAGGTGCTCTCGTAATCGTTGCTCAGGCGGTAGCTGACTTCGCCGTTGTCCCCCGAATCACGATCCCTGGCCTTGACCACCGCTATCAGCTGCGGCGGTGACTCCTCCTCGAGCACCTCGGCGTTGTAGATGAGCCGCTCCATGATCGGAGCATTGTCGTTGGCATCCGTGACGTTGATGGTCACCAGCATGACGCTGCGCAGGCTGGGCCTGTCCCCATCCGCCGCCTCCACCCAGATCTCGTACACGTGCGTCAGCTCATAGTCGAGGCCGTCGTGGCCCACGCTGAGCGCCCCGCTGCTGGCATCGATGCGGAGGGCATCGCCCATGTTTCCACCCGCTATGCCATAGCGCACGTTGCCCGCGGAGCCCTTCTTCGGGGAGGTGGCTGCCACTCTGGTCACAATCTTGCCCGGCTGCACATCCTCGGGCAGCGTGAAGCGTGTGTTGGCCATGTACGCGTAAGTGGGAAAGAGCTCCGCGGGTCGCAGCAGCACCGACAGCTCAGCGGTGGAGCTCTGCGGCGTTTGTCCCTGGTCCGTGGCGTGCATGACGATGCTGAAGCTCGTCTCGCTGGGGGGTTTCTTCGCTGTTTTTAGTTCCTGCCTCGTGCTTATGGCTCCCGTCTTGATGTTCACCTCAAAGTATTCCTTGTCCCTGCCGCTGATGCTGTAGTGTATGACGGCATTGTCACCTTCGTCCAAATCCACAGCTCTGGCGCCGAAAACAAACTCCCCCGCAGCTATCCTATCCGGCACCGCAGTGCTGTAGCTGCCAGACTCAAACGTCGGCTCATTGTCGTTCACATCGCTCACTGTAATGGTGAGATTTACGGACGAGGCACGCGGCTCAGTGATGGAACTGTCCTGCGCCATAAGCGTCAAACGGTACACAGCGGTCTCCTCGCGATCCAGCACCGTGGCTGTGGTAATCTCGCCCGTTTCCGTGTCTATGTGGAACCGCGACATGTGCTCGCCCAGCAGATTGAAGCGCAGCTTAGCATTCAGTCCCGCATCCTTGTCCGTGGCTGTGGGCTGCAGCACCAGCGTGCCAATGGGCAGATTCTCCTGGATTCTGGCGTGATACGACTGCAGCTCAAACACTGGGCCATTGTCGTTGATGTCCTGCACCTCCACGCGCACAATGCCAGTGCCCGTGAGCGGTGGCGAACCCGTGTCCATGGCCACAAGTGTCAGAATATATTCGCTCTGCAGCTCGCGATCGAGTGGCTTCAGCAGTGCAATGGCTCCAGTCGAGGCGTTGATGCGGAACAGATCCGTGTCGCCTTCCTTGAGGAAGTAGCGCACCTGCGAGTTGAGCGGCGGCGTGTCCGCATCGTAGGCGTTCACCGTGAGCACATAGCCATCGTTGGGCGGCACCGTGTTCTCCATGACACGCGCCAGATATGGCGAATCGAGGAACGTGGGTCGATTGTCGTTGATGTCGAGTATGCCAATGGTCAGCTCCGCCGTGTCGCTGGCACTGTTCTCCAGGGCACAATCCTCGGCGCGCACGGTGAGTGTGTAGCGTGCCTTGCGCTCATAGTTTAGGTTCTTGGCCACACGCACCACGCCCGTGTCCTCGCTGATGCTGAAATCCTGATTCTGATCGCCCGTCATAATGGAGTAGCGTATCCGGCCGTTGGCGCCCTCATCCACATCCGTGGCGGACACCTGCAGCACCATCGCCCCAATGCTGGCGTTCTCCGCCACCGAGGCTGAGTACTGCTTCGGATCGAACACGGGACTGTTGTCATTCTCGTCGAGTATGCGCACCAGCAGCTGGGTGGCAGTTTCCTGCGGCGGTTCCCCTCGGTCGCGTGCCGTGATGTTCAGCACGTAGCTGGCTCGCAGCTCTCGATCCAAGGCATCCACAACGCGCACCAGTCCGTCGGTGGGATTAAGGGAAAAGGGAAGCGGCTCGTTGTCGTCGCCGCCTGTCGCTGCCTCCTCAAGCAGATAATCGATGTAGCCGTTGCGGCCCTCGTCGTTATCGACAGCCTTCACAGCGATAACGACCGTATTGATGGCCACATTCTCCATGATCGACGTTTCATTTGCGGAAACAAAAACGGGCACTTCATCGTTGATATCTTTGATGAGAATCGTTACCTGCAGGGAGAGAGTGGAGAGTCAGTGCCTATCTTAGATATCGATCAGTCTCAAAGCAAATTGAACTCTTAATTAATTAGAGCCTGACACTTTGTTGGCTTTACCTTCACCGTCGATGAGAGTCGCTGCTGTTTCTGATGCGCCAAAAACTGTTGCTGCTGCTGCGTCTGCTGGTAGCGCCGGGGTGAGCGATATTTCAGCTTCAGTTGCGTCTCCTCCAGCTCACTGAATGTGGCAATTTCATCGGCACAATCGCGCGCGGTGACCGTCAAAGTGTACGAGGAGCGACGCTCTCGATCCAGCTGGCGACGCGTTCGTATGGTGCCATTGCTATCGATGCCAAACTCCTCATCGGCATCGCCTGCCGTGATGATGTACTCAATGAGTCCATTGTTGCCTGCAAATAAACAAGAGTTAGGCAACAAATTGTGGCGGGCAGGCTTCGTGCTCAAGGCTTACCCGAGTCAATGTCCTTGGCGGACACCGTGACCACCTCCATGCCAGTGGGCACATTCTCAAACACTTCGCTGGAGTAGCTCATGGGATCGAACAGCGGCGCATTGTCATTCAGGTCCAACACATTGCAGTACACTGTGATGGTGGTGGACAGACTGGGCTGGCCACTGTCCTGGGCCTGCACAATCAGAATGTAATGTTGCACCTAAGGGGAAGAAGAAACATTTGTAGATGCCACAAATTCGAAAAGGATCGATCCCTACCTCCTCGTAGTCCAAGCGTGCTGTTAGGGTAAGCATTCCCGTTTGTGGATTCAGGCTGAACACATCGTTGGCCCAGTCCGAGACGACGCCGTAGGAGAGCTGCGCATTCGGGCCAAGATCTGCATCTCTGGCCACCACTTGACCCACCTGATAGCCACGCGGTGCATTCTCCGGTATGTCAAAGGAGTACACGGACTCCTCAAACATCGGTGGATTGTCATTGGTGTCGCTCACCTAATGGGCAAAGGCAGACATTAGATGTGATCAGAAAAGGCAGAAGTTTACTCACCTCAATTACGATGTACGTCTCCGTGTACTGTACCCCATCGGAGACTCGCACGCGTACGTCATACTTGCTCTTCGTTTCCCTATCGAGTGTGTCGTTCAGTGCCAGTCGGCCCGTCGATGCATCCAGCTGGAACTTTCCATCATGGCCGTTAATCAGCATGAATGTGACAGTGCCCAGTGTATCGGGATCGTGGGCGCGTATCGTTGCAATTGTGTGTCCAATCTCCAGCTCCTCGCTGACATTATAAACGAATGGCGCATCCAGGAACTGCGGGGGACTGTCGTTCTTATCGAGAACTGTTACTTTGACCTGCCCAAATGATGAATACAAAACGTAACCATGAGTGAGTGAGTGACCCATAAAGCAACTACGAGTAAGCGGAAACTCGTTCCATATTTGGCACTAAATACACAGCAGAACATATGAGAATACATCTGCGAGTACGAGAGTTCCACTTTTATGCCCCGAACTTCTGTCGCAATGTCAATCGCATTCCTCATCTCTGTGGCCCGGCCTGGGCTTGACCCGCTTATGGCTGCGGCTGCGGCTCTGGCTCTGGCTTTCTGTTGAATGTTTCGCTGGTGTATGACCAAACGGAAAACCGGCTAAACCTACTCTCAAAGTCGTTACAAATTTACTTTTGGTTGTCGCCATTGTCACCATTTAACATTCATTTCGAATTTGATATCTGTCTGTGCGTGCAGCATGCCTTTGGCATCTATCTCTCCGCAAGTACTTACAGAGGAACATGAACATTTGACTACGTCTACGATTTGTATGGTGGGGTAGGCGTTGAGCACACTCTATTTCTTGCAGGAGTGCTTGGAGTTCTTACATTCCCTAGCTTAAGAATCAATCCTCTAATCAAGCCGCACTAAAAATCGTGGCCGTTGGGGCTACATAAAGCGAGCTCGTAACTCTTGCTTAAGTTTTAACTTCCACTCTGGACGCTGCCACTCCGGAGGACAAAAGCCAAGAAAGCAATAAATACGCCAGAAGAGAGAGAGAGAGAACAGACACAGAGAGACTCGTAGAACGCTGCACGTAAAATATAGCATCGTGTGTGAGGCTTTCGGTGCTGGTGTTAAGTCGGTCGCTGGTCAGCGGCTGGTCTAGGAAAATGCATGCGAGTAAATACTGCATTTGTAATAAAGTTTATGCAAATTTGTAACATCAGACAGCGCCTTGAGTGTGCCATTCAACAGACAACGACTAGGACGTGGATGGGTTGCAATCCTCGCTCCTAGCAGCAGCCACAGAATGTACATTAGCTTGGCTTTGGCTCTGGCAGAGACTCTGTCTATCAGCAAAACACCATTTACTGCCTTCGGGGCAAAGTGAAATGTGTGCAGCTAATTGAACTAATTTGGAGCAGTGGAAAGCGGGTGCAGCTGCAAGAATTGTGACCATTTGTCAATCCACTTAATGGAGGCCCACGGAGCAGAACACAACACACACACGACTTGGAGTGGAGTCCCAGCAGTGATTACGAATGGGATGGCAATAAATTTGCGTGCAATTCTAGACCTGATTCTGTGTCCTGAAACGTGCGACATTTTGATTGAAAGCCAACCAGCCGCAAGACAATCTCTCTGCGTTTTCATTTCCGTTTATGCCACGCGTTTTCTCAGCTTTTGCCTCTTCCTCTGCTGTTTCTCTGCGCTTTAATTGGAGCCTCTTTTCAATCGGTCATGCGGCCAAAGCAGACTAGAAACCGACACTAAGCACCAGTCAACTCCATTATCATTATAAAGCCCCATAGTGGGAATGGTAGATGGTTTTGGTTGTTCCAAATTTCATGGTTTGGGCACCGGATACTCAGGGACAGTGTGACCGGCGGCGTATATTTAAAATGAACGCAAAATAACGCAACAACAAAAAATGGAAAAACATGACAATCGTTTTAAATCAATGCAAGCAGCAAGCAACAATGAATTGATTGAAAACCTCTTCGCACGCGAGCAACATCCACTAAACCATAGTTCCATGTACCAGGAGAGAGCTTAAACGTTGCTGCTTTGTGCCCCATGGAGTTGCTGTCTGCCTGCTGCCTGCCTGCACGAAACTGAAACTTCATACATACATACATACAGCGCTCACATTTGCATGCGTACATTGTTGGCATACCTACGCATCCGCAACGAACACGCGGAATCGGAATCTGCGAAGAATGAGAGGATCGAAAGGAGAAGAAAAGAAGGGCAGCGCAGCACAGAGCAAAGAAAGGGCCAACCGATGGCAGTCGGGGGGTGGGTAACTTTTTGTTTCTTATATTTTTATTCTTGCTCGCAAAACCAGTAAAAGAAGGCCAACAAACAGACGAGATCTGTGCGGCTGTGCACATGCCCTGCAACCCAAAAGTGTTGGGGAATGATGCTGACTCCTGACGTTGTAGGGTACCAGCAGCAGCAGCCATAATTAAAGGCATCTGCCAATGAAGCAACTTATTATAATTCTATCCCTGAGGCCCATTTATGCAGGCAGCAGAGCACCGAGCCGCTCTGCAATGTAAAATATTTTCTCGATACACAGGTCTGGCTGGTTTCCCTTTGCTCCGCTCCCCAGTTGAACCCAACTCCTCTATCAAATTCATTCAGCAGATAGCAGGAGAGCAACTTAGGGATGCCGAATCCGCCTGTTGTTTGTCTGTTAATTTGCATTTCAAGGCATAACCGCAACCGCATGTAGAGCCGAACCAAAAGCCGATCCGAACTGGTGCTCCTCGCGTGTAATCAACATTTCATATCAGCACAAGACATTAAAAGCGCATTAGTGCGGCCTCGACTTGCACTGATAAGCCCGGGCCCTTAAAGCTGCCTGCCCCAGTAATGGCTGCCACAATGGCCAGAGAGGACTCTGCATCTGCATCATGCGAGTGGAATGTATCTGAACTTACCTTTGTGTGCGCTGTGCGCGGCTGTCCGCCCAAAGCGATGGCATAGACCTCCACCTCGTAGCTGTCCGGCCCCGCCTCGCGGTCCAGTTCGGCTGCCGTTGAAAGTATCCCCAGCTTTGCATCGATGTCAAACAGTCGGTCCACTTGCACGGGCTGAGCTCTGTTGCCGTTCCCATTCGCCGTCACATTCGTCACAAAGTATTCGATTTCGGAGCCCTGCAGATGGGCGCTCACCGTGAGGATGCTCGTGCCAATTGGTTCGTTCTCGTAAACAGAACCGGACAACGCGTTCAGCTGTTCGAATACCGGCACGGATAGATCGCTGCCTGTCGTGATGATCGTTATGTACACCTCGCTGCTCCTACGCTCGCTCTGCACCGCCTCATCTGTGGCTTTGAGGGTGAGCTGATGCCGAATCTCCGGCTTGTACTGGACACCTGGGCTGAAGGTAATAATCCCCGTGTTGCGCTGCAGTCGAAAGAGCTCCTGTGGGCCGCTGACTATCTCATATGTGACCAAACCATTGCTCGAGGAATCGGCATCCCTTGCTTGCACTTGTATGACGGGCTGCTCCTTGTTGGCCTGCAGCTTCGGTGGCAAGATGGCCGCATTCATGGACACAAAGATGGGCGCATTGTCGTTGATGTCCTCGACAATCACCGTCACCAGTTTCTCCGTGGAGAGCTGCCTGCTCGAGGGCTGTGCTCGATCGGTGGCCACCACAGTCAGCCGGAATGTGTCTATGGTCTCGCGGTCAATCTCCCTAAGAGTATGGATAACTCCAGTCTCCGTGTTGATGCCAAAGTGCCGTCCACCGGGCAGCTCCGGTTCCTGCCTGCTGATGGCATAACCCACTTTGCCGTTTAGCCCCGAGTCGGGATCATCCGCGGTAACCGTAACAATCGGTGTCTTGAGGGCAATGCCCTCCTTGATTTGCCGCACAATCGCGGTGCTGGGGAAGATGGGCGGATTATCGTTGTCATCCACAACGACCACGTTGTAGATCACGGTGGTAGAAAGCGACGGAGTACCGCAGTCGGAGGCTGTGATGTTCAACGTGTAGCTGGTGATGTCCTCATAGTCCAGCGCCTTGTGCAGGTACAAGCTGCCGCTCATGCTGTCAATGTGGAAGGTGTCCCGGCGGTTGCCCGCTGATATGCTGAACACCACCTGATTGTTGACACCCTGATCCGCATCGCTGGCCCTAAAACGCATCAATTCCGTGCCACTGGGGCTCGTCTCCAGCACGGACACCTCACTGCTCGATTGGGTAAACTCGGGAGCATTATCGTTCTCGTCCAGCACCACAATGCTGATGCTGGCATTCGAGCTGAGCGGCTGCTTCAGCGCTGCATCGCGGGCCACGACAATCAGCTGGTGCACCTCCTGGGACTCGCGGTCCAGCCTTCTGGCCAACGTTAGCTGTCCCGTGGCACTGTCTAGGGTGAACAGACCGGCTTCGTTGCCCCTGGCCAGGGAGTAGTACACATCGCCATTGAGGCCTTCATCTGCGTCCTGCGTGAACACGTGCATGATGTGCGTGCCCTCGGAGGCGCCCTCGGAGAGGGTGACATGGTACGGGGCACGCAGGAATTCCGGCGCATTGTCATTGACATCCGTGACAATCACCTTCACCTTGACTTTGTCGTGCAGCCGCGGACTGCCGTTGTCCGAGACCATGGCCTCCAGCATCATATAATTGCCGAATCCTCCTCGCTGGCTGGCACTGCGCTCGTCCTCGCTGCCGCCGCTCTCCGTGTTGCGATTCTCCTTCACCAGCGCCTCGCGATCGAAGGGTCGCAGCGTCTTGATGAAGCCATTGCGTGTGTCAATCGTAAAGTCCTGCGTCTGGCTGGACAGCGTAAAGCTGAGCTCTGCATTGCGTCCAATGTCCCGGTCCACAGCCAGCAGTTTGCCCACGAAAGTGTCCGCGGGCGCATTTTCCGGAATGCTGAAGGTAAACGTGCTGTTGGTGAACTGCGGCGCATTGTCATTCTCATCGATGACATGGATCACCACAGGCACAACGGAGGAGCGTGAGGGATTGCCCGCATCCTGGCAGGACACAGTCAGCGCGTAATAATCGCGCTCCTCGCGGTCCAGTGGGGCGCGCACAAACAGATAACCATCCGGGAAGACGCCAAACATGCGATCCGCATTGCCCTCAATGATCTCGTAGGATATGCGGCCATTCTCCTCCAGATCAATGTCGGTGGCGGCCAGCGCAAAGAAGCGCGTATTCACCTTGGTCGTCTCCAGCAGCGAAGTCTCGTACGAGGTGTGATCGAAGACAGGCGTGTGATCGTTCACATCGGCAACGTGCACCAGCAGACTCAGCCTGTTGGACAGCGGCGGACTGCCCGCATCCGTGGCCATTAGTTCCACGCGCAGAATGGAGCCAGGATCCGCGCGTACTGGACGCTGCAGATAGAGCACTCCTGTGACTGGTCCAATGCGGAACTGCTGCTCGGGATTGTGGGTGAGATTGTAGCTGACTCGACTGTTGATGCCCGCGTCGCGATCGCGCACTCGCGACAAGTAAATCTCCTGCCCCACGGCAGCGTTCTCTGGCAGCGAAATCGTTGGCTCTGCATCACGATCGAGGGCAAAGCTGGGCGCATTATCGTTCAGATCGATGATCGCAATGTTGACATTGCACTTGCCATACACAATGCCAGTTGCGGAGCTGGAGCTCGAACTGGATGCCAAGATAACTAGCCGATAGTGTGACTGCTCCTCGCGATCGATGGGGCGAGCGGTGGTGATGCGGCCCGAGTGGGCATCGATGGCAAAGTTGCCCGCTCTGTCGCCATGGATAATGACGTACTGAATAGCAGCAGCAGCAGTAGCGACCTGCCCCTTAACCTTAACCTGCACAAGTCCCACCTCGCGGCCGAGGCGCGCCTGCTGCTGCTCGTGATCCTCGGTAAGGTGGAACTCATAGGCGCCCTGGCTGCCACACTCCAGCTGTGTCGTTGTCGATGTCTCAGTGACAATGTCCACCACAGCGTTCTGTGCGCTACGTCGCTGGCCGGAGTCTCGCGCAGAGACCAGCAGCTTGTAGTGTGGCTTTGTGGCGGTGCGTAGCATGTCGCCGCGCAGCAACACAGCGCCAGAATGGGCATCCACATGGAACAAGCCCTCTCCACCTGACTCCAGGTTGTACGTAATTAAGGCATTATCGCCCGCGTCCCGATCTGTGGCTGTGACATGCAGCAGCGTTCGTTCCTGCCCATTCTCCTGCCCCTTCGCTTGGCCCTGGCCCTGGCCATGATCGTCCACATCGCTGAACGTGTAGATGTAATGCTTGGGATAAAACTCGGGATCGTTATCGTTGATATCTGCCACGCTCAAGTAGACTGTGGCCGTGGCCGACTGTGGTGTGGGTGCACCCTGATCGCGAGCGATCACAAAAATTTCATAATTCGCCATTGTCTCACGATCGAGCGCCTTGCGCGTCGTTAATTGGCCCGTTATGGAGTCGATCGCGAACTGCTGCGGATAGAGACGCTCCACGCTGGGCGCCAGCGAGAATGCCACAGAGCCGTTCGTGCCCTGGTCGTGATCGGTGGCAGTCAGCATGGAGACGAGGCTCTGCGCTGGCACATCCTCGCTGAGGCTCACGTTCAGCTGCCGCTGCCCGAACTGCGGCGCCTCATCGTTCTCATCCAGCACGGTCACCTTCAGCTGCGTGTAGGCAAACTTTGGATTGGGTCCGCCATCGCGCGCCGAAATGCTCAGCTCCACGCTGTCCTTGATCTCCCTGTCCAAAGCGCCAGCGGTGGCAATCAGACCCGTAGCGGAGTCAATCGAGAACCACTTGAGCTCGTTGCCCGAGAGTATCTCATAGTGGACCTGCGCATTTACGCCCGTGTCCTCATCCGTGGCGGTTATCGATGCCACATAGCTGCCTGTGGGCGCCAGTTCGCTGAGTACAGCCGAATACTCGGACTTCTCGAACACCGGCTCGTGGTCGTTCACATCGTTCACGTCAATGATTAGGTGCGCTGTCGTGGTGCGTGCCGGGGTGCCCTTGTCCATGGCCACCACCGTCAGGTTGTACTTGCCAATCTCCTCGCGATCGAGCACTCCATTAACGCGCACAATGTGGAACAGTGGCGTCTTCTCCAGTCGGAAGTGGCCCAGCTCATTGCCAGACACGATCCGCGTGGTGGTCTCGCCGTTGAGGCCATCGTCCGAGTCAATCACAGACACGGCGGCCACCACGGTGCCATTCACCGCATTCTCATCGACGGTGGCCACGTTGCCTGTGGGCGGAAAGTACTGGAAACGAATGATGGGATCGTGATCGTTAGTGTCCAGCAGGTTGACCGTCACATAGGTGCGTCCGTCCTGCCGCGGCGAGCCGTGATCCCGCGCAAACACCGTGAACACGCAGCTCTTCTGGCCACCGCCTCGAGCATTTTGCTGCGTTTGCTGTGGGCAATTGACGCGCTCCGTGGTGGAGATGACGCCCGTCTCCGGATCCACTGTGAACTGGTGCTCCGTTTCGGCCAGGTAATAAGTCAACTTGCTGTTGTCGCCCAGATCGTTGTCCGAGGCCATGACCGTGACCACTGGGGTGCCGGCCACAGCCGTCTCATTCAGCGACACATTGTAGTCGCTGTGATCGAAGATGGGCGGATTATCGTTAACGTCCAGAATGGTGACATTCACCTGCAGATAGCCCAGGCGGGGCGGAGAGCCGCCGTCCCGTGCCGAAATGTTCAGCTGGTAGCTGCCACGCGACTCGCGGTCCAGGTTGCCCGTGGTCTCCAGGTGCAAGTAGGATGTGTCCCCGCTGGGGTTGGTGGTGGTGGCCAGCCGGAACTTGTGGTCCACGTTTCCAGCCACAATCTCGTACTGATCGGTCACCCCATTCTCTCCGGTGTCCGCATCGGTGGCAGCATCCAGCAGCAGACGCGTGCCCGACACGGCGCTCTCGGAGAAGGACACCGCAATGCTGGGCTCCGGAAACTCTGGCGCATTGTCGTTGATGTCCAGCACCTTAATGCGCACCTCTATGGGGTACGTCGGCTGCGAAGAGAGCACCACCAGGTCGTAGTGATCGCGCATACCTTCGCGGTCGAGTACCAGATTCGTTTTCACCTCCCCCGTGACGGGATCCAGCGAGAACTCGCGCGGCGGCTCATTGAATCTGTACGTGAACTTCGGCTTGGTGGGTATAAAGCCCACCAGGGTGCCACGCGGCTGACCTTCGAGCACCTCGAAGTCTGCACTTGTATCCACTGCACGGGATTGCATCTCGCCCGCCGGCGATGAGCTGCGTCGCCTCGGAAAGGCCGCGTACTGTTCGTAGGTGGTGGCGTAGCTACGCCCTCGGGGCGCTAGTAGCTCCAGCGTGGGCCCCAGCTTGGTGTCCGCCGCCTGGCAGCCGGAATCCATGGCAGACAGCACAAACAGGAGCACCAGGGGAGCCACAACTCCGGCCTGCATCCCCCATCCGCGTCCATGGAGCCGCCTGTCCATCATCTCTTGGGAGCTCCTGGGAGCGTTCTCCTTAATTTTCGCACTTTCTTCTTCACTTCTTCTCCTTTTCCTTCCCACTTGTCTTTGTCTACTTTTTAATGTTTTCATTTGCTCTTTTTGTTACTTTCTGCTTTGCTTTCCATGCATTTTCACGTCATTTCACGTCTTTTGAATGGTTTTTCGCTGCGCCAGTAAAGTTCGCCTGAAAAGGAAACAAATAAGAGTAGAGTATTAGTAAATTTATTCATGGACAATAAATGCGCTAATAAAATACGAATTCGTTATTTTACGTCGGGTTTTGGTTAAATTTTGTACCGCTTTCAGCATTCTGTTTGCCAATTTGCAACTGTTTAATTTCACAATGCGCATGTCGTGCGCTCTCATTATCCTCTCTTCTTTGATCCTCTCTGAGCGAGTCTCTCAGTAGACACTGTCTCTCTCTCACAAACTAGTACCGCAATCGCATAGACAGAAGACAAGAACAACTGTAAATCGCTTGAGAGATCAGACACACAAGAAGTAGAGAAATACAAAGGAAACAGTGAAAATACACTGAGAACAATCACATAGGAATTAGATTAACATCAATTTCCGACACATACTTGTTGGAATAACACTTTCAATTAACAAATTTTGTGGCTCCGCTTAAGCATAGTAGCCGCCATTTCATACTCCGTTGAGCATAAAATTGCATGCGGCAGGCGCTCTGCGTTACAGTGGCTTATGAGGCGCGAAAGCGTAAAGTTAGTCAGCGCTTGGCTGCAGTTCTCTGCCGAAGTGTGGCAAACCAATGACTGTGGAAACGAACATGGGTTGCAACAGAGAGGGAGGCTTCTCCATTTTTCGTAGTTCATAAATCAGCCCCTATTAGACCCACGCCTACACCATGGAGTGGGGATCTTTGTAGCCAAAATATAAATACGGGCAGCGTTTTGAAAAGTTCGAATTGATTGAAGGCAGGGCGAGGCAGGCACTGCTCCTCTTAGGCTTTTAGGAAAATCTAATCAAGATTTAGGCGGCGTCTATTAATCAAATGAAATTCCAAAGCACACACACAGACACAGGGAGGAAGGGTGGGAAGGGGAAAACAGCATCGCATCCATTAATACCATGCGTGTCAGCTTTGGTCCAAATTAATGTTTTGTGGGCAATCTCTTGTTAGTTTTCGATTCCATAAGAGTATCAATACAAAGACCCCCTGCCCTTGCCCAGCTTAAACCAAGAACAACGTGCAGCTTTGTCTAGAATGGAGAGCTCTAAAACTGATTCGTATTGGTATTAACACTCGGAATAGCGTAAAATCCCAAAAGGAAAGCGATAGCAGCTCGACCAGGGTATACCCTTTCGCTTGCAACAAAGTGCTGCATTGTTGGAACTAATAATATAGTGCATAGCCCTTGAAAGGATAGGGTATAGACCTCTGCTAGATGGACTAACTAGACAAAAGTATGGCAGGGGACCCGCAGTAACTGTCAGAATGTGGGCTGTGGATCAGAACTCTACATATGCATGTTTGTATGTACATATGTATGCATATGTATGCGTGTATGTTTGTAGCTGAAAATGCGTCGTTAATTTCGTTTTTTGTTGCCTTGTCCGAGACGAAGCGAAGCTTTTCAAGTCGAACCCGTTCATTAATCTTCAAAATCTACCTGCTCTAATGGTATTGTTGGTTGTTGTTGCTGCTGATGCTGCTGCTGTTCCTGGCAGTTTCTTCTCATTTCGTTTTTTGGTCTCTATCAAAGATATTTTTTATTTCTTGGTGTTTTGTTTTCTTTATTGCGGGGCCAACACACACACAAACACTCAGCCCAGAAAAGGTCTGTACCTGTGCGCCTGTCTCTCTCTCTTGTTTCTATCGAATACCAAACACCGAATACCGATTGCATTAGTAAGACATTCAAAATGGGTTCCGAGTATTAAAATTCTGCCCCCTACAAGTCATGTGCATGTCACTCTCAGGGCCAAAAATCATTGTACCGGTCCAGATGTTTCCGAACCCCCAGGGGGGAATGGATATTCGCCAGTCAGTGCAGATTGAACTCTACAAAGATCAAGCTTCGAATCTCAGAAGAAGAGTTCAGTGTTCAATCGTGTTAGTGAACCCCGAGATTTAAATATTCGCCCCATGAATGTCTCGTGGAAGGGTGAAAGAAAGGCAAAAAGCCATTTGTTTGATTGATGTATGCATATTGTTTTATCCGTCTCTTTTACACTTTCCCATACTCATCGCCGGCTTATGGCATATCTGGTTTCCACGCCATTAATATCGATTCGAGGCGATGCGATGCGATGGCTTTTGCGGGCTATTTTTGAGAGCTCATAAATACCATATCTGTGCATGATTTGACTTTGCCTCTATGACTAGTCCTGTATAGCAAACCGAATTAGCAATGCAAATTTCAAATACACAACAAAGGGCAGAGCGTAGAAAATACATTTACAAGTAACGCTAGAACACAGAACAGAAGAGATATCTTTCGGCGACAAGGAACCAGAGTGTATAGTCGTTGATATTTCGTGAGGCAGCAATGGCCTGGAGCAAGAGGAAGTCAAAGAGGCAGCCAACACACCCATGCTCATGCTCATGCCCATGCCCCCCGCCCCACCGATCCTTATTATTATGAATTTTTATTTTATTTGGGCTTTTCACTTTACATCTCACTACAACAAGTCGAAGCGAGCAGCCGAACAGCGGTGTGGCGGAGTGGAGGAGTGCGGAGTAGCTTTTGTGAGTTTTGGAGTTCGGGTTTGGCCAAAGAAAAAACGTGTTTTTCATATTTCCATATGCATTTACATTTCGCTGCTCAGTGGCGGCGTGCAAGCGCAAGCCGATACCAAGGCACAGATACACACTCAAGGGGGGGGGTTTACAACGATTTTGAACAAAAAGGAATATTTTCTTTCTTCTTTCTTTGTCGATATTTCTTTCTTACAATAACAAAACTCACACAGAAAATGTTCAACCATTTCAGCCATTACGTGGCACAGCGTTTTGTGCTCAACTCTCGGCTCAGCGCAGCTCAACTCTCGGATCTCGGCTCACGGTCCCAGCAATGGTTTGGTTTGAGCCCCAGCATCTCTCAGCATCCGACAACAAAAACAGAGGCCAACCTTTGCTTCAACCACAACGACAGCAACAGGCAGCAACAACTGCCGCTGCTGCCTACGTTACCGTTGGCTTTGGCTTATAATAATTCAACAATTAATCTTATTTGTGTTAGTCGCGTCAAGACGCGGCTCTGTCTGTCTCTCTGCCTGCCCTGCCTGCCCCAACTGCTCGTGTGTGTACCACATATTGTTTTGTACATTCACATATTCAACGTTTCCTTTTTGCATACCAAACCTCTTCTTATGAATTTCTTATGAATGCGAATGCATTAGCCAAAGTTGTTTGCTGAGCGCGCGTAGGTGTGCTCCCAGAATGGGAATAAGCGGAAAAGTGATTTGTTTAGCTTATAAATATTATGCAAATTTGTCTGTCGGGCTTTAAGCATTGATTTGTGGGATTATTGGAACTTTTGGATCCATGCGCATTGATCTCGAAATGGAAGTTTAATCTGCTCTAAACTGATTTCCCATAGCATAACTATGAATATTTGTATGTACATAAATATGTACATTTTTATGTATGAATGTATGTATGAAGTACCTACCATTTTTCTTCACATTTTTACATGCATTTTAGTGTTGGTGGGCCTCGCACGTATGGGGACACGGACACTGGCACAGGCACAGGCATGGATACCGATTCCGATGGGGGCACACACACACGAACGCACAGGGGCACACACACACGTACGGACATCTGAAACGGCCGCAGACGCAGCATATTTCTTCTCTTTTTTTTTCTTTTAGCAAAACGTGTTTTGCTTCATTTTTCGCTCTTGTATATGGCTTGTTGCAGCAGTGGCTGCTGCTGCCGCTGCTGGGTTGCTCGCTGCAACGTTGTTGGAATTTTTCACTTATAAAAATTTGCAACGGCGACACACACACAGCTACACACAGGCGCAGGCAGTTACACAAATACACTTGGGGCTAGGCTGTGGGATTTGCCAGCTGCTTTCGATTTATATTTCAACAAATTGATTTGGATTTGCACTGCACTGCACAGAGACACTTTCAGCAGAGGCGGTCTTATAGGTATCCTATCTCCAGTAGTGGGTAAAGCAAAACCGAATCCAAGTCTCCGACGCACCTTCACTTTTGTCAACCGTTTAACGCACGCGCGCCTTGTACAAAATCGCGGAACTTGCCCAAAGCCTCGCTCAGTGGTCGCAACGTAACTGAAAACTCAAAAACTGAAAACTGAATGCCGAGCGCCACGAGTGTGTGAAGTTGCAAGCAGAGATTATGAGCATAGCGGGAGCCGAACCGAACCAAGCCTGCCTTGGAAAAGCCGCCTGACAGGTTTAGGCCAAGAGAATCTCACACAGAGAGACAAAGAGAGAGCGAGAGAGCGGTTCTCTCCTGACCGCCATATACGTGCCAAATGTGGTAGCTTGTTCTTCTCTGCTCTCTTCTCTTCTCTGCGCTCTCCTGCCCAGTCTACCTGTTGTGGCAGCGGCAGCGGCAGCAGCGGAGGCCTGCAACACATTTTTCACTTGTTGCAGTTTCGTTTTTCATTTTCTTGTTCGGAAATGTTGCCTGCTCTGCTCGCTCTCTCTCTCTTTGGCCAGCTCTTCTATGAGTCTATTCGATTCGCTCTCGCTGTGGGACTCGCCTGGGACTCTGGGGCGCAGACGAAGACAGAGCCGCCCCTCCGACTTAGGCCATAATGTTGCCCCCTCGGAGGCGCACAGCCAGTCCGACAAGATTCAATAGCCACCGGCGACCCATACACAACAACAATAAAAATTACTTGCCTGCTCAGCAGTGTACATAGATAGAGTATGTGTGGGGGGGTGGGGGATGCTGCTTCACTTGCTCCTGTTGTTGCTGCTGTAGTTGTTTTCGTTATTGTGCTCAGTCGTGCTCACTCGGTCCCACTCCGACTCTACATTCAACTCCAAGGAGCTGCCTGCTAACCAAAGTTGGTCGCTAGGGGGGGAGAAGGAAACCAAAACGATGACGACGAAGGCCTGCCGCCTGCTTCCAGGTCGGGTTTGCGTTTTGCTTTACGAATAAGAAATTCTTCTGTTTCTTTAGCTCTCTCTCTCTCTCCCAACAACAACAACAACACCGAACCTCACTCCCTCTCTGTGTTGCGCTTCTAGTCCCTCTCTCTCACTCTTCATCGCTCTCTTTGTTTGCGGGCACTTTTTATTTGGTTACTTCCCTGGATCGTCTTGGGCAGCAGCGGCCGTAGAATTTTGTTTAGCATAGAAACTGGTTTCAAATTAAAATTATCGCTGGTCATTTTTCTTATGGTTAGTTGTCGTTTACTTTGCTGTTGTTGTTGCTGCTGGTGCCTCATTTTTTTCGATGCCTGGAATTTCGGTGTTTGGTGTTTGGGACCTGCGTTTTACTTCCCTTTACCGGGGCTGGACTGCTGCTGGGGCTGGGGCTGCGGCTGGTGGTGTGAACTAGCTCTGCCTGCGCTCTTTCGCTGTCCATGTGATGCGTGTGTCGGGCACTGGGCGCCCTGTTCATGTATGTGTGTCTGAGAATGAGTCGCTGTCTGGGGCTTGCTCGGATCTTGCCTGCAGACTGACGGCCGGTGGTTGCTTTTAGCTTGTCTTTTTGTCGGATGTGTCGCTTGGCCCTGGCCCTGGCCCTGGCCCTGGCCATCTTTATTCTTATTAGGTTCGAAATTCGAATCTGGGACTGGTGAAATTCCAGGAATTCCTGATGGCACTTAAAACCTAAGCGAGGCCCCTCGCTTCTTCTATATTGATTGTAATCTACATGGAACATCCACAAAGGTACCGTAGAGTGCAAAGGGAATAGGGTCGGGTTGGTGTCCCACACACACAGGCTCTATGTACTGTACAGCATGTGCACTCTCTGCCGCTGCCTAGAATTGCATGGAGAAAGGGAACGGGAACTAAAAACGAAGCAAAAGCAAAACCGCAGCCAAGTCCCGAGCGACTCGCTGGCTGCCTCGTAAAACTGTCACTTAATGTAGTAAAAAAAAGAGCATAACAAGAGTTTTGTCCGATTTTATTTCTTTATGAATGTCGTCGCCGTCGCTGCCGAAATGCCAGCCATGGACCGTCCGGGCAACAGGCAACAGCAGCCCAGCCGCCGCAAGCAGCAAAGGCCAGCCCCGGTCTGGTCGCATTCTTATCTTTTGAGAAATATTACAAAAACACGCAAAGCCCAGCACAAAACTTCAACTTCAACTGCAACTCCCAAGTCCAATTCCAAGTCCAACTCCTGGCCAGGCTGCAAGCACCAAAGAACCCCGAGAGCAGTCAGAAAGGTAAACCAATAAAAATAGCTGAGCCTACGACGCGACGCGACACATTGCTGTTGCCATTGCCATTGCCGCTGGCAGTAGGAGAATTCGCGGATTCTTCTCCTACTCCTCCTCATTCTGCTGAGCTGCTTATCGTTCCACTTCCAGCGGCAGGCAGGCCTAAAGTGTGGGCGAAGGCCCCAACACAATGCCCAAGTCAACATCAAGTCCACTGCCGCCGAATCGTTGTCGACTCGATCATTTGTAGCCCAATGAAGGGCTCTGTGTATGAACAATATATTTTCAGTTAGTTAATATTTTAGGTTGGCCTTAGTTTACTTTTTTCAACTTCTGAACCATAAATATCTTTGAATTTTATAAATTTAACCGCGTATGTGTTCAGTACTGTAAATGATGCAGGGAACAGTGTTGCAAAGTGCACGCCCATTGCCGAACAGCTGTGCCAATGTTTTTATGATGTACATACAGCAATATTCGCATATTCAACAGCCCTATGTATGTATGTATGAACACATGTTTGATTTGCCATTTCCCCAGACATGAGGTGATCTTTCCCCACGACCCACGCATGCTTAGGGTTTATCTAGCAGTAGGCCACATCATGCTTCAGGCCTTTTGGCTGGCTTGACGATTAGATTAGATCACAATATTTTAGATTCTTCTTTATCTCACACTTAATTTATTTGATCATCGCAACGCCTGCGAAGTAGAAGCGTGGTCTCGAAACACAAACACGAAACATCAGACGTACAATAAGTACACATACAATTTAGCCCTAGGGTTGTGGTGCGGTGTGGCGCTAGGAGGAGTTGGGAGAATATTTTGACTACAATATGTATACCGAAAACTGATTTGATTACACATATACATATTTTTAGAGTATAATGTTTAGATATTTATATATGTTAATGCCTTTGAAATTTCCTAATGCATATACTGGCGCTGGCTCTGGCTCTGGCTTCTAGTCCTTCTTCTTTTGTGCTGCTGTCTTTTTGGTCGCGGGAGCTGCTTCTGCTGCAGCTGCCTCGATGGCCACTCCATTGGCATTGGCCTGCCCCTCCAGCGGCAGTGGCTTCTTGCTGCCTGCTGCGGCCTGCTCCTCCATCTCGCCGGAGAAGCCAAACTCGTTGACGCGCTTCAGGTCGACGCGGTACTGCCAGCGCTGGTAGAGGAACACAAAGAAGATAATGTCATCGCGGAAGCAGCCCAGGCGGTACATGGTGGGCATCTTGATGACGAACGCAAAAATGTCATCGATGAATGTGTTGAGGAACTTGTAGGTCATCATGCGCCACGGCATGTGGGCGACCGACTTCATCTTGTAGTTGATGAACAGCTGGGGAGTCATCAGAATGAAGCCAAACGTCAGCAGGTAGCTGTAGAGCATGTTCAGCACGAAGGAGTACCAGCCCTTGTGCTCGTTGTAGATCAGCGAGTAGATGAAGTAGCACACCAGCAGGGGGAAGCAGGCCCAGCCCAGATACTTGAAGGCCAGCCTGTCGTACTCCTTGGTGGAGCTCTCCGAGTAGGAGCCCTTGTCATTGAAGCTGATGCGCGGAAACACGCCCAAGATCTTCTGCTCGTGATTGTAGTTGATGTCGACCACCTTGTGGATCTTCCACACCTCAATGCCCAGTCCCACGAAGCAGGATATGCGTATCATGAAGTTCGTCTCGTTGTCCAGCACGTACAGCAGAATGATGAGCGATTGGAACACGGCAAAGAACACGGAGCGCACAGACAGACCCTCCAGGGACTTGCGATTGTTCCAGAACTGAATGTCGTTCTTGAATGCGAGCAACTCAAACACCGAATGGAGGATGGACACGGCCACCGTGATGCCCAGCAGATAGATGTTCGTGTCGAGCAGCGTCTCCTTCAGCGAGTCTTGGTCCTCGTCGGTCTCCTCCACAGCACCGGCGGCCATAAGATCCCCCAGCATATTGCCAGCCCATTTGTTCTTCATCTGCTTGGCGGCGTACAGCTGCCACTTGAACATGCCGAGTGGCTGGAAGGTTAGGTGGAGATCCAGCTCGGGCGTTGTCTGGTTTATGGGTAAATATTCACGCTGCAGATTCCAGTAGTCATTGACAAACAGAATGGGCAAATAGGTCTTACCGCCATCCACAAACTTGACATACTCGTCCAGTGGCGGCGGCACCGATCCCTGTGCCCAGTTCGTCTGATCCACCACGAGATTAACCGTCAGATTGGGATGCCAGTGCGACACAATCTGATCCTTGAGATTCGCATGCTTCAGCTCGTGCTCCAGCTTCTCCTTCTCGCTGGCCAGCAAATTGTAGTTGCGATTCACGCGCAGCTTCTTGAACTTATTCAACTGATGCTGCTGATGGCCCATGTGGCCGCTCCTCGCATAATGCGGCGACTTGGGGTCCGGACTCTCGCCGCTGCGCGTTACAAATGCGTGCAGGTAGACGCTGCCGTTGTTCATTAAATGCTGACTGGCTTTAATTTTCAGATTGTGGCTGTAGATGCCGTCCTTGGTGGGGCCCGAGCTCCAGTCCCCATACGTGAGATCCTCCTGCAGCCACAGCAGATTCGCCTTCTGCTGAAAGTTCACCACGTCCGGCTCCTCCGACAGCCAGACGTGCAAATCGAAATCGGTGCCGTTCTCAAAATAATTCCATGCGGTTATTTTTGGACTCGCATTCGCCACGCTCTTATCGTCGCCGGCTGCAGGCGCCGTCGGCTTGCGGAAGAAAGAACTCACAAAGTAGATGATCAGCGCCCGCAGGATCAGCGACTTGGTCATCGCAAAGAATGATTCCATGCGCGAGGGCTGATTTGGAGGCGGTTGTGCCTGCGCTTCTTGACCTTCAGCACCCGCATTGTTGGCCAGCTCAGCGTTCCCATTCCCAGCAGCCACCTGAAAAATGGGGCCAGCAATTGAAATCTCTCGTGCTCAGTTGTTGCAATTGATTGAGGCCTTGATTTAGCTTACCGCGCCTTCAGCCGCAGGCTGTTCATCACCCGCAGTCGACATGTTGTGTACTTTAAACGTTATCCACGTTTTCTTTCAGGGTTCTTTTTTTTACACAACGTTCTTTTATAAATTGCAATTAGCGCTAGAGTGACCGCGCTCAGAAATATACCATGTCAGTTTTGAAATATACCGAGAAAGTATTTATTTGCAAGCAGTCACCTGATGAGCATCGATATTAATATCGCACATGGAAATTATTTGCTGATCTGTTGACTGTTTTAAATAATTATATATTTAATTATTTAAATTCATATAAATGTATGCCTGCCAATTTCATTACAGTAATAACCGCAAGCTCTGTCTGTTATCTCTCCGCCTATCGCACACAACTATCGATATTGTTCGCAGCTCCACTGTGCCATATCGATAGATTGACACATCAAGCTACTAGCACCCCTGATTTTCCTTTTCTTTTGAAATAGCATTTGGTTGCACGTTTTCTTGGGTAAGTTGCTAAAATAATGTGAAAATAATTGGTAAACAGCGAAAGTGTTGCAAATACATGCGGCCCATGGGCGCGCCATGTGTTTGTGCACCGAAAACTGGTGGCATCGAGGCGGTTTGGCCAGAATAGAACTGCAAGTCGAACGCCCACTTGGCAGCAAGTCGGACCTAACCTCGAAGCCGCCACACAAACCAAAAAAATTGCAAAAAATGTGACACTTTCGTGGAACAGAACTAAAGCAAAGTGAACTCAATGCTAATGGTGACTTTTGTGCTTGCAGCAACGAACCGAAAATGCAAATCTTCGTGAAAACTCTCACTGGCAAGACCATCACCTTGGAGGTCGAGCCCTCTGACACCATCGAGAATGTCAAGGCTAAGATCCAGGACAAGGAGGGCATTCCCCCAGATCAGCAGCGTCTGATTTTCGCCGGCAAGCAGCTGGAGGATGGCCGCACCCTGTCCGACTACAACATCCAGAAGGAGTCGACCCTGCACTTGGTGCTCCGCCTGCGCGGTGGCATCATCGAGCCCTCGCTCCGCATTCTGGCCCAGAAGTACAACTGCGACAAGATGATCTGCCGCAAGTGCTACGCTCGTCTGCACCCTCGTGCCACCAACTGCCGCAAGAAGAAGTGCGGACACACCAACAACCTGCGCCCCAAGAAGAAGTTGAAGTAGACGCTGCCACCCATCAACCGGCTGTGCCTGCTGTGCCGCCACTCTACCATCTGCTATGGCGGCAGCAAACCACAACAACATCCAATACAATGGTTAACAATCTAAGTAAATATATGTACATTTTGTAAAACGATCAGCCACAAGCCAAGAGCCTACAATTCACTTGAGAGAGAAATGTATTTTGCCTGTGTATGTACATGAAATATTTGCTACAAGGCGCACCGCAATCATCACCATGTGTATCTGTGTTTGTGTCTGTGTCTTGTTATGATGTGGAAGTCCGTTGCAACCCGTTTTGAGTCAAACAACTGGAGCTGCGGCAACTCTTATACTGGATGAAAATGGAGCTGCGAGCCTGTTTCGGTTTGGGTTCTTGCCATGCCAGCAGCAGCTGGTTTCAGCTTACACATCCAGGAAGCGGCAGGCCCGACCGCAGTAATTGATATTCCTTTTTCTAGCGACCTTTGCTGCTGCCTCTCTGCGGTTAGCCAAAGGGAAAGGGGATCATCATGGATCGCTGGAGCAGACCTACTTGGGCATAACGACAACTGCGAGTTACAGTTAATTGGTTCCAGAAGTGGACTCTGGACTGCTGCTGGCACTTGTTCGCGCTTAGATGGGCAAACGAACTGGTTATCAGCCTCCAGCCCAGCCCCAGCCATATTCTACGTCTTTTCCCGCTCTTGGACTCCCCCGCTCTGCTGCCAGTGCGTATTTTGTGAATCTCTTAATAACCCAAGGGGTGTACTGCTGCCTGGTGACGACCCAAAGGGTTCACTTCGCGCCTGATGAAACAACGCAGCTTCGCCCACCTTGCGGCCTGTGTACAGTGGTCCATGGAGAACCGACCAGAGACGCAAAGCTGCCGAGCTCCGGGCATGTCCCTCATCCTCCTCGCTCTGCAATATAAAAAGGTGTTATGTGCGGGCGTGTGGTGCGTGAGGGAAAAGTATTTTAAAAATTAAGGCAGTGGCTCCAGGAAGGGCGCTTATTTATGGGTCCTGGATTCTGGCTCCTGTCTCTGGAAAATTCCTACCTTCTGCACGTCCCCCTGCCTGTCGTGGTGTTGTTTTCGTTTTTAATTTTTGCAACGCACGAGAGAGTGAGGCCAGGCCGTCTCCGCCTCCGCCTCCGCCTTGCCGTTTCGCAAGTTTCGAGCTTTGTCTTTTGGGCTTACTTGAGGCTGGAGCATCTTTGGGGACTTTTATGGCCTGGTCGCAGTTTACATAACAGATGTGACCAGAATAATTAAGAGTGCGCTTCGTGGTCGAGAGAGCAAGTGGCTTCGATTTCTCGTTGCTCGATGCGGGCCTCTCGAGTGACCCAAATATTCCCTTGCTCCTCCTCCGCTCAACTCCTTTCGAGGACAACCACTTGGATGGCTGCTCTGGTCACTCGCCCGCTGACACTCTTAACGTTTGGGGCGTTTCTCTTTTGGACGGCACTGTGGGGCGGGATTCGGGGCGTTTGAAGCGCATTAATATTGCAGACAGGAGTTCGTGCCCCCATCCTGTACCCCACCACTCCAGGGCTCTACTTTACGACGAAAAGTGCTCATTGAAAATTGAACGAGTTTCCTTTTGCGCCACTTCCACTTTGCGGATTTCTCGTTTCCATATGGTGCGGGCAGGACAGGGCGCTGCTGAAGGTTCTTGCGTGAGTTATGGCCGCCGCTTATGCAACAAAGTCAACTCCTGATTGCCTGGATGTTCGAATGGATAGTTTCTGAATCCAAAAAAAAAAGAATGGAGCAGCACGGCTGCAACCGTAAGTTGCTCTAAAATATGCACTCCGCGGGTCTCGGATTGGAGTGGAATTTGGCTGCAGCATGGAGAGGTGTGCCTCTTACTCCAGAGAAAAAATCCAGCCCAAGAATTTTCAATTTGAAATAAATTTCCAGGCCTGGTCCTGTGCCTTATCCGTGCGTCTCCATCTTTTTGGCTCGACTTCCGCGTGGACTTTTCTCTCTGTGGACTCGCCGCCAAGTGTCCTGCTAGGGCTGGCAGGCAGGCAGGCAGTCAGAGGAGGCGGAAACAGCCCCAAGATAAGCCAAACAGCCAAACGTTTATAAATTGGGCGCTAGTGTGGAATCCCAATGGTAATGATGTCGAGTAAGAGAGGAGACCGGGACAGGGACCGAGACCAAGAACTGAGATGTCAGAAATACACACGCAGCGGCACAAAGGGCTGCGGCTGGCATGGCGTGGCATGGCCAATAAGGAAATATAAATTGCTCGAAAGGAGCACCGGGCGGCGCATGAATCCGTTTGGATACAAAATGCCGAGCAAGCGGAGAGTATTGGTAAGGCAAGGGCAGAGGCAGAGGCAGAGGCGGTGCGTGTAATTTAATATGCATAAATCGATACTTTTGCTTGGGGGCCCCACCCATTCCCTACCGTTCCGCTCTCCCCTTTCCACTCTTCCGATATGTGAATGAGATTGGCTGTGTGGACCCCTCTCTCACGGTCGTTCCGTTCCCTTTCGTTCCCTTCAGTTGTTTGTGTTCTATTTTGAGCGCAAAATTGTTATTTGTTTTTGCGTATTCTCCTTCACTCGCTCTCTTCGGTCTACGGGCTTTGCATATCTACAGTTTATGGCTTTCATACAGTTAACATTTTCCCATAGATAAGCACTTCTGGCACCCACCCACCGCCATGTGCTGTCTGTGCGCTCCTCCGCTGCTTGTTTCCCAAATAATTTGAAAAGTAATTTTATTCAATTTCAATTGTGTCCTCTGGGGGGCAGGCAGTGTATGTGGATCTAGGGATGTGAATGTGAATGTGAATGGGCGGAAGCGAATGGTCTCGATTTCGTATGCCTAAGAGCGGAAGCTGCCAGAAGTAGGCAGATATCGATGGTTGGATGGACAGGCGGCAATTCGGTTAGGCGACATATTGATTTCCTTGATAAAGCGCAAATACTTCATAAAAGAAAATAGCACTCAAGTGATCCGGAAGGAGTTGTCCTCTATGTGAGGACTCCATTTAAACGCGTTACTTTAAGCGGGTTGTATTCAAGTCGAAAGTCAGCTGGGAGCTCCCCAGTCTATTTGCATGGCGCACAATAACATTTCTATAACTATTCGAGAGAGTAAACACAAGACTCGACGACTACACAATCCAACGTGGCAGTGCTCCGACTCCTCCTTCTACCCGCATCATCGACAGCCACAACTATTTTTCTTCTTCCAGCTGAATTTTTGCTGCTGCTCGTGCTGCTCCTGCCTTGACAGTCAGTGTGCCATGCGATTAACCAGACATCAATGGCTAAGGCCAAAACCGTAGCAAACTCAACTAGTAGCTGTGGGGCCGCACCCCCCAACCCCCCAACCAAGCTTGCTGTGGATGCTGTTCCCTGGTGCTGCATCTCGGCAAACCACAAAGTTGGAAATTAGTTTGTTTTTCTGTCAAGGTGCCAGTGGAGCTACTTGGATTTCTGGCTTTGTTGGCTTACATTGCCAAAAGCGGGGCAGGGCAGGGCAGTCCCCGAACCGCAGAGGAGTTCTCTGTGGTCTGAGCTTTAACTTCAGTCTTGCTGGTTATCTGGTTTATCCGGCTGCATGGCAGACATTCCCTGTCCCTCTGAGATGGACTCGCATTGATAATGTATTAATCCTGAATAGAGCAGAAGAAATGTGACTAAGAAGTATTCAATGAGGTTTCCTTTTTTTTTTGTTGTATTTGCTTTTGCGCTTCCTCTCCGCTACTCTCCCTCGAATTCAAATTCGATTCAATTCGATTCGATTTGTGTACAATTCCGGCTGAAACCTCCTGAGCAATGGCCAGGGCCAGCTCGTATGCAAATTGAGTTTGTGGACGGACAATTGTCCTCAATTGGACGCGTTTAAGTTGTCAAAAGCTTCACTCACAATGGGCCATAGAGGAATGGTTGGTTGGGTTCGGGGTCAAGGGTGTAAGAGCGATAAAAGGCATAACACATATCAAATATTCTCAATTGTCTATCCATCCGGATTGTTGCTCCACTCTCCACTCGCTCTGCACTCTCTCTGTTGTCTCGCTGGTCCAGCTCCTTCCGTTTGGATCGAGTTCAGGCACTTTTGCACAATTTCGAGTCATTAAAAATGCAAACGGCTTATTGGCCAGACGGAGAACCCACTCTGCAGCCCTGTTTTGGGCGTGTCCCAGCAATTCCACTCCGCCACTCCAGCTGTAGCTCTGTGTGTTTGTGTGTTTGTGTGTCCAAAGTTTTTGGGGCAACTTTGCTGTTTTTCAAAAATATTGACACGCAAAGTTTGTGCAATCACCAAACAAATTACTTCATCAATTTTACAAAACAACAGAAATTTAAGATCTTTTAAAAGTTTTGTGCCAACCCAAGCAGCGTCCACCCCAGCACTCCCTGCCCCGCAGCTACTCGTACAAGCTGCAGGCCATCCCTTCTCCTTTCGACACGCAGCGTCTCTGGTCTCTGGACTCTGGAGTTCTGCAGAGGCACAACACAATAGCCGGGCTACAGAAAAGTTTTGCAACAAATTGCTTATGCGCCCAAACATACAGAAAGACATGGAGAAAGCGAGCGAGGGAAAGCCTCTGCCCCCAGCTCCTGCTGGAACTTGTTAATTTTGACCAGCTGTCCCAGCAGTAAACTGCCGCCACACAGTCCCCCAGTCCACAGTCTACAGTCTACACAAGATTTGGTCTCGAACAAGGAGCCAATCGACCCACTACGTACTTTCCTTTGGGTGGAAGTGTGGAGGCTAAAGGTTTGTTGCTAAAAATGCTACTTGTGCATAAATGAAATCCAAAAAGATAGATGATACATGGGATACATGACTACAAGGGATACTGGGGGGGGGGGGGGCTGTAGCTGTAGCTCCCCCTGGTTAACCGAATCGCTTTGAGCTGCACTTCCTGGTTGGAGTGTCTGTGTCCCTGGCTGTCCCTGCAGCATTGCCCCAGTTCTTCACCAGCTGCAGCTTCACCTCGAGCATTAAAAGCACATTCCAAATGTACGTTACGCTCCGCTGTGAGAGTGAAGTTTTGGCCTGGACACGAAATAAAATAAATGCTCCTGTTCCATTCCACCCGTCTCACAGTGGGCAAAACAGACATTCCAGCAGCAGAAATCTATTTCTTCACATTTTTCTGCTTGATATTTATAATAAAATTAAGTTTTAGGAAAAAAAAAAATTGTTTTACATTTTTGTATAATTTTTAATTTTTATAATAAAATAAAAACTTTTTTGTTTTGTTTTATGTACAGTACAAACATAAACAATTATTTCATTCTACAATATAAATAAACTAACAAATAATTATTCCAGTTTTGGGCTTGAATTAAAAAAAAAACAAAAATAAAGGAAACTCGAACTGAGTGTAAAAAATAGCTGGAAAATTTTGTAGTTAAAAAAAAAAAAAAATTAAAAATTAAAAAATTAAAAATATCACAAAATTATTTTAATTTGTAGTATTTCAAAATTGGACATTTCATTCCACTACTTTGGCTCTTTTGCCCACTGTGCATTTTGGCCGTAAAAACTTCATTTTGATGCTTTGTTTGGGGTTAGTCCGGGAGCGACCCTGTTTGGCCGTAGACAGTTTTGACAGTACATTTCGTAGCTTGCAACATGCTTTGCATATTGAAACGAGACATTACTCCTGCTGCCTGCTTCTTGCAGCCCTACTCGTTGCTCCTTGCTCCTTTCTTCCTTCTTCCGTCTCCCTTCTGCTAACTCGCTGCTGAATTCGATTTAGACTAGTTGACTTCACTTATTTGCAAATTACTTGTGTACAAGCTTCAGCCACCCCACAGCAGACACACCCACCCACCAGAAGACACAACAGACACACACACACACACACACACACACACTCCTCCCTCTTTCTCTCTCGTTTGGGTAACCGCAGTGTGGGGCACTGTCTTGTATGTTTATCGGAATGTACTGTCATTAATTGCGTGATACTTTGGCACCGAATGCCCAGCCGCAACCTTCGATATGTGTTGTGCACGTGCTCATTGCCGCTGTCACTGGACACACTGTCAACTGGCGATGTCGATGTCCGTGACAAGTGGCTCATTGATTTTTAGCACTTTGTGCCGAACTCTGACACTTACGGACAGATGGACGGAGCAGGAGAGGAGTGGAAGCCAGCCAGACAGTCGGGACTGGGCAATTGACGGTCAACTGAACGGGTAATACGTGTCGCCCCGTGTCGCTGCTTACGGCCATGCATTATGAATTATTCATGCAATTATGCGCAATGTCCTGTCCACCAATTTCCATAGCGGCTCCAGCTCGTGCTGCGCCTCGTGGGTAGTGGCAGTGGCAGTGGCAGTGGCAGTGGGTCAGGCGGAGACCCTCGAGAAGCGAGACCCCATGCCATGCATCAGTGGGCCAAGATGCACTGAGATGCTCCCCCGGGGCACTTCAAACTACCAATGAATGGCCGATGCAAAGTTTTAGCAATTTCATGCATTTCTGAATAATGTCCACAGTTGGCAAAGGCAAACATTTGGCCAAAGTTTCGCCCTCGATGGGCACCGCAAGCTGCTCGGTTTGCCTTCGTTTGCCTCTGCATTGTTTTACTTCAGTTTTGCATATGGCCCCGCAGGGCCTTCGGGGGCAGCTGTGTCCTCGTGTGAGTCAACTTTGGGGCTGCAGTTGAAGCAGCTCTAGCCTTCGTTTCAAGTGGCAACTAATTAGTTGAGTCTCAGCCAGCAGCGGCAGCCCTTGATCCAGGCTCAGGTTGATGGCCCCCAATGCTCCCTTGCATTCCTAAGCACAACAAGAAGCTGCTGCTGCTGCTGCTGTTGCACAAATGAAGTTATCAATGACTGCACACACACTTACACCCACATCCTTGGGTTGTCCTGCGCTCAGTAAGGATGTCAGGCACGCATAATTCCATTGCATACATTTGAGCGGCGAACAAACTAATCCATGACTCGTTCAAATGTTGAAACTGCAGCAACTTCGCCTTAATCGCATTTGACTTTAAAGTTATGCAAAAATTACAGCAAAAACACACACACACACGAGCAGAGGGAGGAGCAGAGCAGCTGTCTATCGCGCGCTCCTCGCTAATAGTTTCAATTAGGAAAGTTAATGAGTGCGGCCATGTCGAGCGTAAAGGACAAAGTTTTTAGCAGTGCAGCGGGAGGCAGCGGCAGTGGCAGCGGCAGCTACGAGCTTCGATCTAACTAGGCGTGAATTTTTACACAATAAATATTGGAGGCTCCCTACCCCTGGCCCACTTACTGGCGCCTACCCTTACCTCACGCTCTGCCTAAGCTGCAGGTAAATTTTCAACAGTTTTCTGGACTGTTTAATGACTGGGATGTCAACGAGGCGCATCCGCACACCCCCACACAGACAGACACACAGACAGCCTCCACACATGGCGTAAAAAGTTTATTTAAATCCGAGACGTTAATTGCTGCTGAACATTTATCTTAATTAAGTTGGATCGCATTTAAGCAGGGAACAGACCGTGGCAAGCAGACGGGCAGGCAGCTCTCAGCTCTCGCTCTTGGCTCACCTTTATGCTGGCATCTCATATTAAATCGTTGTCGCCAGCCGCTCGCTACATGCTGCTCTGGCAAATGTTACAAAAATATAAATCATTTGTGGCCAGCATCTGATTCAGAAACAACGGAGCACAAAGCTGCGAGCTGGCAGTAAAAACTTGTCAAAGCTTCCTGAAACTTTTTGCACACAAAAAGAAAAATTATAAAACTAATTTACAGCAAGAAACGAAATTTTCAATTACCACGCAACGGCAATTTCCCATCGTAGTCCTGAAGCTGTCCTGCTGCCTGCTGCCTGCTGCCGCTCCTCCCCCGACTAAACCTAACAGGTGGACGACAGTTTGTATAAACGAGCTCGTAAAAAACACGCATTTAATGTGTTTTTGATGACATGTCAAGTTTGGCTTCTCCCTCTAAAGCAACTCCTGCCGCCTGCCTAACGGCTTGGGTGCCACATCCATTTTTTAGAGTTCAAATTCGCTCGCTGCTACATTCTGCTGCTGTCTCGTTCTTGGCCCTGCCATATTGAAGCATATTTGAGGCCGTATTGTGTCGGCCACTGCAAATAACTTCCTTACTGCGTTAACAATGCTTGTTTGTTTGAGCGTGCCACACACACACACACACTCCCCCACACACACTGCCACAAAAGAAGAGCCAGCAGCCTGCCACACATCAGCAGCGGAAGTGCGTGCATAACATGGCATAGCACTTAGAGGAGAGAGAGAGAGAGAGAGAGGAGAGAGAGATGACTGCCAAGAGCACTGCTACGAGCGTAGTTTTCCATTCCATTCTTGGTCAGACAGTGGTAGGAGGGGGGTAGGGGCAAAATCATCTTGGTTGAGTTGGCGAAAATGTGAAAAATTCAAACCTCGAAGGGTCCTTTAAGTGCAGATTGTGCACGTGAGCTGAAATTTTAATGAGCAGCCTGCCTGCCTACGTAACGCTGTTGGGGCTCTCTGTGCTCTGATAGAGGCATATCCACAGCTTGAATGTGGACATGGACACAGCCCAAGCACTCCCCCAGCCATCATGTACGGGCCAGAGGCTTGTAAATAGTTGTGTCCTGTCTGTGTGTGTCTGTTGGTGCTGCTGAATGCGTTCGTTATAATGCTAAATAGAAGGGGTGACACCTTCTCTTTTTTGTGCACATTTTATGCCTGTGTGTGAGCCTTGCCCCATGGCACCTTTGTTAAGTATACGCAACGTGTGGCCCAGCCATTCGGTGAGTGATTTTTAACTTATGCCACACCGTGTGTGAAGGCGTAAATGTTGTTGTTGTTGTGGCTAGGCCATCAACTCTTGCCACAGCCACTCAAACTTATGCCCCCCCCCCCAAAAAACTTACATTGTCCTCAACGATGGCAGAAATTTATGCGGCAAATCAAACGATGGCTAGAGGCAGCCCAAACAAGGTCGATTAGCAACGAGCAAGATGAAAGTTTTTGCTTTGCCTTTACGCTCAATAATAATGCCCACGCGACAGAAGACAGACGAGAAAGTCCCAATCCAAGTCGAAGTCCCGAACAAACTCGAAGACGGGTTCGGGTTCGGGTTCGGTTCGAGTGGCTGCCAAAAAACTGAAGCAAAGTTTCTTCAACCGGAAATTAATTGTCCTGACCGCAATTTCCAATGTCCTTAAAGACCAGCCAGCGTCAGCAAACTTCAAAGCAGAACAAAAGGCGCACGAGGGCGGAGACCCAGGCCCAGGCCCAGGCCCAGGCCCAGGCCCAAACTAAAACAAAGGGCGACCAAGAAAAATGGCAGCAGAACAAGCAAAAGAGTACAAGAGTAATATGTTTGAGTTGCTTAAAGCGAAAGTCGAGAATTTCGACAAGCACGAGCAGATAAGCCTCTCCCTGTTGCCCCCCTCTCTCGTGGCTTCATTTCTGGCCAAGACGACATCGTCGGGGACAACAAAATGTGCTGCTAAGCATATTAACTCAAAAATGCACAAAAGCAAAACATAAAGTGGCCAGGACGTCCAGAACTCGTCCAGACAGCGACCAAGAAGGAGCAGAGGAGCTACAAGATAAGATGGCAGCGACTGAAACATGTAAATGACTGCACAGGACAGGCCAGGAGAGGAATGGCTTGTCGCTGTCACGCGGCAAGACGAGGGACAACGAGGCAACGAACGCAGCACCCAAAGAAAAGGTAGACAGAAGGAGCTAGAGCTGAAGCTGTAGCTAGAGATGAATGGAGGTACAACTAGAGCCAAGGATGCTGCTGCAGCAGCAGCGAGTGTAACGACCACTGCCAGGGCAGGATTCTGCTCTGCTCTACTCTGTGCTCTGCCTACATTTACATTTCTACATTTACACAGCCGAGTAATAAAACCCAAAAGCTATGCAAACATTATTATGCGCTGCCCGAGCAGAGGGAAAATTGTTCATGAAGAGTTTATGAGACGGCAGCGCGGATGACCAGAGTTCCGGCTGGGGCAGCTGCACCTTGCTGTGGCTCCTGCTCCTCCTTCTCCTTCTCCTGCTCCACCCACTGGCGAATACTTTTGCCGGCGGACTTGGAATTCTTTTCGAGTTTCAGGGACTTCTCCTTTGACTGGCTGCGAGGCCTGTAAGCTGCTTATAGCGAAATACACAGGGCTTATAAGATGGCTGCCAGTCTGCCAGATTACCTGCGACAAGTCAGGTCCATCTCCTGCCGCTATCCACTCATTGATCGTGTAATTTGCCTATCCACTGCAAACGCCAAAACCCCATGCATTGTTCAAGGATAACACGCTGTATCCTGATGTACTTCTCGCTGCTTGTTTATTGTTTAAACATTGAGCACTAGACGTACCTCATTTTCCACTTCAATGTTACGTGTGTGTGCCCTGCCCTTACCCTTACCCTTCTGCCCTTCCCCTCTCTGCTTTCTATCCGTCTGGGGTTCTTCTTTCGTTTGGTTTGGTTGCAATCATGCAATTTTAGCTTCAATTGAATTGAAACAATATTTTTCTTTTCCGTTTCCGCTCTGCCGCTTGTGCTATTTTGCTGGCAAACCCCTGTACCTCTCCACCCTGGCTCCTGCCCTGCTGTAGCTGCTCCGAAATATATATATTTTTTGTTCGTTTGGCTGCTGTCAGCGGTGCCAGCGCCAGTCGGAGGCTGCCCTAGTGTTTATATCGCGTGCCTTTTGCTTCAGTCAGTGCCCGGGCCCAGGCCCTCGGTCGGTCGGTGTCTTTTACCTTTCAACGGTAAAGTGGCACACACAAATACACACATAGAATCGAGCGGAATGCAGCAGCAGCAGAAGCCAGTGCAGAAGACCACAAACAAGGCAAAGATACGAGGCAAGGCAACGAAAAAAGGAATGGAAAAATATTTATAAAATGTGAAAATAAAGCGAGTTTACAGTATTTTCATCTGGCTTTCTCGCAGGCTTTCTCTGTGTTCTCTCGTGCTACGTTTTACTTTTCAACAGCCAACAGCCAACAGCCAACAGCTCGGAGAAGCCAGAGAAGAAGAAACCCGCAAGTTGTAGGAGGAGAAGGAGTTGGAGTCCGCTCGTCCAATTGCAGCAATTCAATAAGGACAAACCCTACAGACCAGCATGAGTGGCTCCACCCTCGCGGCTCCAGTCAAGGGTTGCCCTAGACTCCTTGGAGTGGCCTGGAAACAAATAAAGAATTTGTGATTTGGAAAATTAAATTTTTCGCTGAAAGCACACTGATGTCCTGTAATAAAATTAGGTATTTTGAATTCGGCCGCCACTTCGGTCCTCTTCACTGATTTCAGCCATAATGTCGCGACTCTTGGCTGTTGACAGTTTGTGCCCCAAAGACACTGAATGATTGTCTGTGTGCGGGGGGTGGGGAGGAGGAACAATCAATCGGATAATCAAGTCCGCGGCCAACTCGAAAATTGACAGCCTGGTCATGTGCCATGTTCTAAAGCGAACAAATGGCAATTTTTATCCCGCCGTCTATTCGGTTATTCTGCTATCTGTCTGTGTTATCAAAGTTCCGTGGCAAACAACAAAATTAGTGAGCAAAACATGGGCCACAGGCACCAGCCACGGCCCAGGCTGTGTCCTTCCCGTGCAATTAGCATCATGAGCACCATGCAATTTTGATGACCAAATTGCCATAAGCCGGTCACTGACACACCAGCGGAACAGTGGGAGAGTGGGAGAGCGGGAGAGTGGGAGAGTTGGAGAGCGGGAGAGTGGGACAGCGGAGAGTGGGACAGCGGAGAGCGGGACAGCGGAGAGCTGGAGAGTGGGACAGAAGAGCGTGCGACAGCGGGACAGTGGACACTGGGCCATTCTGCGACTGCGAACGATAATCACGGAACATTGCACACCGCTGCCGCACGCTGATGCCAATCAAAATTCAACATTTCGACAGCATTGGCAAGCCCCATCCCACTCACAGTGCTTACCCAGGGGGCACATGCCAATGCTGCGGCCGCTGCTGCAGGTGCAAAGCGTGCAGCGGAGCGTGGCTACCTCGATAAGTACAGGACACAGGCAGACACAATGGCGCGTGGAGGCCTGTCGGCCGTGGGTCAGTTCATCACGCTGACCACTGTTCAGTCACTGTTCGGGGTTCTCTCTGTTCGATTTCCAGTGTCCCCCGTGTTCAGTGTCAAATTGGAGAACAGGCGCGGGGGTTGGGGCAACCATTAAGCAGATAACATGCTGGTAAGGCCCCACATGAGTCCACGGGTACGGGTACGGGACTACGGGTTAAAGTGCAGTTTCATTTCGTTGACTTGAAAAAAAATAAACGTGAAAGAACGCATCCGGCAATGCAGGGTGCAGCAGGAGGCGCTCCTCCCCCACCGACTTGCATAAAACTCCATTAGAGCCATAAAAGTTAAAAGCATTTTGCTTTTTCTCTGTGAGCCTCGACAGCGACGAGGACATTTGCCGGCTGGCAACTGCAAACTGCAGACTGCAGACGGCAGACTGTAGTAGACTGCTGCCGCCAGTCGACGACCGCCAAGCGTGGCGTTCCGTTCGCATTGCCTGGAGCGTGCGTTCGATTGTTGCTGCTCAGTGATTGGAAATGGGAACTCGACGACAGCCAAGAGGAGCCAGCCAGCAGCAGGCTGAGGCAGGCTCAGTGTAATGGCAGGACGAGCATAAGGACTCGTACGAAATACAAATAAAAATAAAACGAAAAACGTTCGCTGGAGTGGAGGAACGTGGAGGACAAAGACGACGCATTAACCAAACACCGTGAGTGCCAGTGGCAGCAATAACAGTGCCTGCCACAGCTGCCTGCCACAAGGGGGTTGTGCCACACCTTTGGAGCGGGAGAACTGCGTACGGCTGCAGCGTCCACGGGGGTGCCATAATATCGGGCAATGCAACGCGAGCAGCAGCAGAGGATCAGGACACTTAATGCGCCGCCCCCTCCCCCTGGCTTCTGCTGTAATTAGCAAAGCGCCTGGCCCCGAAACAAATGTGAACTTTTAATGAAACAAAGCGAGCTAAAAAGAGGACAGCGATAGAGGAGCGAAAGCTGCGTGACCAGCTCGATGTATCGATTGAGCGGCGCTCTGATGGGGGGCAGGGGCTGCATGTGATAGTCCCTCCCCCTAACCACTAACCACTCCCCATCTAGTATGCCTGCGTAGAGCTCTTAATCCAACCCACATAATAAACGAATCCGACACGTTCCTGCATTTGCTGGTAGTCCTGCTGGGGAGGTCAGCTGCAGGGTTCGCAAAAATAATTAAAGGCGACAGCCAAAAGGAAAATCATTATTTCTTTTTTGCGCTACATGCGGCATGCCCCCCGGCAACGTATCCATATGTGACTCCTCTTCCACTGGAAGTCCTGACCCCTGCGCGTGCATCGGAATACAATACAGACACAAGTCTGGAGCTGGGGGCAGGGATGACTGGGATTGGTTACGTTTTATTATCTGCATGTGTGTGGCCCGGCCCCGTCCCCGGCCTCGGCCCTCGGAGGTGCGTTACGGTTACGCTTACCTTTTGACCTGAGCAAAAACAATTCCAAGGCAGCGCAGCGCAGCGCAGCACAGCAATCCAGCAGCCAGCAGCCAGCAGCCATCCATCAATAACCACATCACGTTTTTGTTATAAATTTGTTTTATATTATTTTTTTCCAAGGCAAAGAAGCTGCCTCCTCACCGCTGTCTCCCGCTGCTCTGCCCCTGTTTAATGCCGAGCGTCGAGCACTTTATGTGCAAATTTATATATCAATTCGTGCGTGTGTGTGTGTGTGTGTGTGTGTCTCATATAGGTGTAAATATGTACACACATGTGTGTGCGTGCTGTATGTGTGGGAATTTTAATCAAAGTTCTTGATGCGTCAAATCCTTGTCGCGATGCCTACAAATTAACTTTTCAAGACTCAAGAAGCTGAAAATAAGTTTCCAACAAAAAAAGAAGAAATTAGTCACCGCTCCACTCCGTTCATTGTGCGAATTTGAGAGCGACTTAAGGGGTGTTCTCCACCCCTAACAGTAAGCACTCAAACTGCACTGCAATTATGGATACTTGAAGTGAACTTCTGCCAGCAATCTGTAGTAAAATTTCATTGCAGTAGGCCCCAAGCCTCGCACTGCTCTGAATAGAACGTTTCTCCGTTTACTTCGGAGTAAACTTTAAGCAGTTAAGTGTATGGAAGTGAAGTACATTAAAGCCTCGGCACACACTCACTCATTTGGGTAATGACATTTTTATTCACATTCACTGCCAAAGTGGACTCAGACACACATCGCATCGCACATCGCACATTTTTCATTAGAAAATTTACCCGGAGAAATGAAAACATTTCCTGTTTACATTCTCAAAATTGCAAAGTTGCAATTTATGGCGCGATTTGTTTATTTTCATGTGTATTTTCTTTGTTTTTCCCTCATGCACGACGTCGGCCACAGATGCATTTGTATGCGGAGTCTCAGAGTGTGTGTGCCTTGTGCCTGTTTGTGTGTGTGTGTTTTTGTGCTGCTTTTGTTGCTGCTGGTTCCTGCCTCTTGCTGTGTGTGTTGTACGAGTCGAGTCTGCTACATATTTTACAGCTTTGTGCGCTTGAAACGTGCCTGCCGGACATTAGTCGCCATTCGCATTGAGCTCCGGCCGGCCACTTGTCGAACGATGGTGGTAGGTAGCTCCGGCTGCTACAGTCAGAGGGAGTGCCCAGCACATTGAGCAGAAGAATGCAATAATACATGAAACGCAGAACCCTAGAGTGTGCTACTTCTAGAGGGAAAAATGCTACACAGAACGTGGACTCGACTAGAAGATACCCACAGAAAGCAGAGCAAGAGAGAGAGAGAGCTACTCCCTGCTCCTGGTGGGCATTGGCAGGCATAAACAATATCTATAAGGATGGGTCTGGCCTGTAGGTACAGCTGCTCTTTGCTGTAGGTGTGATTGATTGGCACCCACTCGTATGCCGTGTCTGCCTGGCACTTCTGCTGCTTGTTACGTATACGCCCCGTGGTGGTCCGTCATCACTCATTATCCCACGGGCCGGGCATATGCAGCCATCCCAGTTGCAGGCAGGAGGCTCCCACTCGACACTCAACACTCCTACACATTGCCTCCTATCCCCCCATTTTCTACACTCTTAGATAACTTTTTCATGCTGCGCTCTGACAGAGAGAGAGAGAGAGAGAGTGAGAGGGGAGAAAGAGACAGCGTGCCCTGGACGGCACGTCTTTTTGTTCTGAATACAAAAAACGCGCACAATGTGCAAAAGTGTAATGAATTTTTCCGCTGTTGGTGCACATAAAAGAAATGGACAACAACAGCGAGCATGGGGGCCAAGAAAATGAAGGAAAGCAAAGAGGCAGCAGCAGCAGCAGCAGCAGGCAGACACTGAGGATGGGTTCGGGGCGGGCATGGACAAAGCGCAGCTGCATAGAAATTTACTTTTTGTTCTGCACTCACAAAGAGCGGCTAATTAATGTCATTGTTTTTTGACAGCGCAGCGTCCGTTGCATTATTAAAAATGCATTTGGCAGAGGAAACAGTAAAGGATGCAGAGCGGGGAGACTGTAGCAGTGGGTGGAGCAGAGTGTGGAGGAGTCTCTGTCTCTCTGTGTGGGAGGTGTGTGCTACACTTGGCGTAGCTTTCCTTAGGAGAAAACCCTTTTTGAGCTCCCCTCTCCTTACTTCCTTTTGAGAGTATGCGTCGTGCCTTTGTCTGCCTTTTGTTGGGGCTGCCAAACATCACATCGCATCACTTTCTTCTGCAAATAAGCGCCCGCCGACTCGCATACAAAAGCGAGGGACTGACTGTCAGGCTGTTTGCATAACAATTTCTATTGATTATTTTGTGTTTGTATTGGGGCAGCCGCCACCGTCAATACTGGCCTCGTGGCATGCCTCTGTCTGCGGGCTAACAATGCAGCCAAAGTATGCCGCGAATTTTCTATTATAACCGCAAAACAAAGGACAAAACAAAGTTTCAATAAAAACCCATATACGCCCAGCGCCCATACACCAAACTTTTAATGCGTTAAGTGGGCGTGGTTCACAATTTGGAATCATTGGAATCATTGGCCATTCGCCATTCGCCAGCTGGCACTCATGTGTTGCGAAATTGCAATGATTTTCCTCCAGCACCAGCTGCAGGTTCTGCCCTAATTGAATTAGTTAAGTTCGTCCTGCCGCGCCTGGACGTGCAACAAATTCATTTTGCAACTCGAGTCTCGAGTCGTGGACTGTCGTCCTGTCTGCTGACTCAACTCAACTGCTCTGGTAATTATAATAAACAACAACTGTGTCCTGTTTACTTCATCATAATTAACATAATGGGACTTCAAGTACAAAGATGTTGACAGTAAACAAGAAAAATATGACAAGATTTCCATGTTTTTCGTTTTACGACGCTCCAGGACGAGCAGCCAACTCTTGGGGCAGTAACTCTTTGGGCCCCGCGCTCGTCTTCACACTGTGTCCTTGTCCCGTTTAGCCATTTTTCCCTGTTACTCAATGTTTGTATTGTCATTGTCTCTCCGGCGCGGCCACTCCGTGTGTGCAGGCTCTGGGCGGGACCGTGCTGTTTGTCCTTCTGTCTCTGCGTTGTTACGTCTTTGTTGCCCCAACTCTTACTCCAAGCGGAGTGTCGTCTTATGTCCTCTGTAACGCACTCAAATTAATGCGACTTCATTAACACTGTTTACCCGTAAATGTGTCGTGGTCAGAAGGGAGAGAAGGAAGACACAGAAGGAGTTGCTGAAGCTGCGGGCTCCAAGCAGCTTTCACTTTAAGGCGCACATATTCAAATTTCATGCCACCAAAAAAGAGCAGCAGAACGGCAGCAGAGGAAACCAAATAACCAACAAAGCACTTTAAAATAATTTAACCACCCAACGGAGCTGCTCCACACCACTCCTGAGGCTATGGCCTGACAGGCCTGAGGTTGACGCTGACACAGCTTCTGAGGAGAACGACTTTAAAATGCGACATGTCATTTCTTACATTTCAGCATTTCCACAGTCCCACACCCCTCCCCCCCCCCCCCCCCCCCCCCCTCATTCCTGGTAGGGTCGGCGGTAATTTTGTTCGGGGCCACACCCACTCCATCGGCAGCGACATCGCCATCGCCATCGCCATTTGAATGTCCCGTGGGAGTAATTTTGCGTTTTGTATTTTGCGGTTTTTTGTGTGTGCTCCTTCCCTCTCACCGGTTGCTGTTTTTCACGGTTTCTCCCCCGCCGTTCTGAATTTGGCTTTCGGCGGCGTCTTTTTCTCGCTCGGTTTTTTATTTCACAATTTTACAAATTTGCTGAGGTCTACATATGCTCGAAAAACACACAGACAGACATGGGAATACACTGGGCGAAAAGAGCGCAGTTTTGGTGCTAAAGTTACTGCTGTGACTATCGGTTAACCCCAATTCGGGCTGTCTGCCTGGCAGTTGGGCTTTAGTCTGTCGCACTAATCAAACTTTATCTGAGCAACTTTATGCTTGACTTTGTCTTACCCTCAATCCGCCGTACTCCCTACACAAAAGCATCCTCATGCTCCTGCTCCTTCGCTTGCTCGTTCTCCTTCGCTTCTCCTTCGCCGCCTAAGCCGTAGTCAAACACAAAACACACACACAAAATTTTGCCCATGTAATCAAACACATGGAGGGAGGGTTGGCGGGGAGGTACGTTCTCTCTTCTTACATAAGTGTGTGTGTGCTATGTGTGTGCGCTGTACACACAACGAAACATTCGCTGCATGTATTTGTTTTAAGATGAGTTAGAAATATTCGTGCTTGGTTTGTTTTATGGCACCATAAATGCTTGTTTCATTGCAAAGTCGCACATTTATTTCCTTTTGGCGTTTTGCGGTTACCCCCACACATGCGCACATTAAAGCGGACTGTTTTGGGGCAGCTTTAAAGCCGTCACTGCAACAAATCGAATACTAAACTTTACTTCAGAGAGAGTTGCTGCCAGAGTCTCTGTATTGAAGTTTATGTGTGATAATAAACGCAAATGACTGCTACGGGAATTCGTACGGTAAACAAGCAGCGACCTTTGGACAGCAACCAGAAACGGCAATGGAAACGAAACGAAACTGGAGAGCAACGAAACGGACCGCAGTCTCCTCTTCACATTCTCTTCTCTCATTTGGCGAAGAGCATGGCGAGATGATTTTGAAATTACAAAACAAGAAGAAGCAGCAGCAGCAGCAGCAGCAGAAAGTGGAAACTCGAGCCGTGCCGTGCCTCATTACGCATGCCAGTGTTTTGGGAATACGGTTCACAAGTTCACAAGGAGCTGGAAGGGAAGCAGGCAGAAGCCATAGCCATAGCCATAGCCATGGCCATGTTGTCGTGGCAAGAAGGGTGACAAGCAGGAAGCGAACGCAAAAGGACAAGTCCGGGACATTGCTCCGAGGCATCTTAGGTGGCGGCGTTCGTCCTCCGTCCGTCCCTTGGAGTCGTTTGCCCCGTAATGAGCTAAAAATAAGTTCCCTAGACCAAGCCAAAACAGAGGAGAACACAGAGCCAGCAGCAAGACTGAGACGCAGCAGCAGCAGCCTGATGCCGCCGCGTCTGATGTGATGTGAGCTGCCTGCTGATGTCTGTGCATGGTTTATGCATTAGCAGCAAAGTAAACCTCAATCAAGCACAACGGGTGTAACGGGTGTAACGGGTGTAACGGGTGTAAGGGGTAACGGGTAGGGTGTGATACTAGGTAGACAGAAGCTTTCATTGCTCTCCGTTCTCGGTGCTCCACAGGCACAGCCACAGCCCTCGCGCCCTCAGCCTTTACCTCGTCGAGCGCCATTAACGTCTTCAACTTCCTGTTAGTGAATATTTCAATTATTAATGCCGCCCAGGCAACCGTCCTTTGGCACACCCCGTGTTACACCCGCACAACCGTATAGAGCAACACATAAAAATGTAAAGCAGAGTCGTCGACTACCTGCTCTGTCTCCCGTTATGTCTGCAGTCAGCGGTCCGCCCCCCTCGTCTACGTCTTCGTTTTGCTAGCTAGAAAACTTTAAGCTTATGGGAAGATATAGAAAGAGAAGGAGAGAAAGAGAGCGCAGCGCAGCTCACTGATGACGTCGTTACAGTTTTCGCCCATTCCATCCCAGTCCCAGTCCCAGTCCCATTCCCATACCGTTCCGCTGACGCTTCTGGCTGCTGCTCCTTCATCTTCGGCTAAGCTCCCCGTGTGCTGATGGCACATTGTGCATTTTTCATAATATGCCTGCAATTGTGAGTGGGAAATGTCGCCCCATACACATTAATGGGGGAACGGACGGAACGAACGAGCATCTTTGGCGGGTGCGTCCTCCGTGTGACCACACAAAAGTGGCTTAGCGCAAAGCCCCTCCGGTCTGGGTCTGGCTCTCTCTGTCTTCTCCATCAACATCTCAGCAGTGGCGTTCGACTCTTTCCCAGGTTCGTTGTGCTCTGCTCCGCTCTGTGGTCTCGGCGCTTTGTTAACTTATCCGTGGGGATTGGAAACAAGCTGGTGACTGGTTAGAGCCTGCAACATGACCGAATGACTGACTGACTGAATGTCGTACTGTCTGACAGACAGGCACTCCTCGGACTGACGAACTGACAGATAGACAAGCCAGACGAAGCCACAGAGGCATCCTGGCATCTTGACTGCCGCTGACATTTGAGGCATGGCCAGTGGGAAATTCGTATGATCTCACAGCTGGAAAACGACTGCAGCTGTCTTCTGATTTATGCACTTGTGAGACGGAGTCCAGGGACAGGAGATTGATGCTCTGAGGGCCCACTCCCACTTCCACTCTCTCTCTCTCTCTCTCTCTCTCTCTGCAAAGTCGTCAACAACAGACCACGTGCTCTGCATTCAGCCGTGCCGTCATCAGTCATTGATACGCCTTCGTAATCGTTGTCATTGCCACAATCCACGCCCATTTGAGGGCACCCCAGTTGAAGTCGGTTGTTCTGCCTGTCCTCTGGCTGTCCTCGGCATATCCCGGACTTCATTACGTTCGGCGCACGGCGAATTCATTTACATTGGTCCTCTCCAGGTTAATTTTGACAAATGGCTTCGATCTCCCTAATGTATTGGAGTAATTTAGCAAAATTAATGCCCTAATTAATCAGGCAGCGTCCGGACGCTACCGACTGAGTTCAGTACACACACAAAACGGGGCACAAAACCCAAGCCCAACCTGCCACCAACCCCACATTTATAGACAATCTGTCGGTTATCTTGGTCTTATCGATGTGTATTGGCTGCCTCTGTCTATTTAGCAATCAGTTGCGCAGCTTGTCTATGTCTTACAGCCAGTCAGTGCTCGGTCCTCAAGCTGCGGATGCAGGAAGGAGGCCAAGACAGGGATAGGCACTGGGACTGGCACTGGCACTGGCACTGGGACTTGGGTCGTATAATGAGGCTTAGTTTGTAGCTTAACTAGAGGCGCATAAGGTGGAGTCCCCTGCGTAGTCCGGGAATACGTGAATGCGCGTTGCAGGAAGTGTGTGTCTGTGGTGTGGCGCACAATACGCCAATCAGTGTGGCAAATAAATTGGTATAGTTCGGGATTCACGGCTTGCCACTCCCATTCCCACTCCCACCTACTGTCCTCCTCCCCCTGCTGCTGCTGCTGATGAGTTGCGTGTGTCGATTCCGGCACATCTAATACGCAAAGTTTTTCCGTGATTTAATGCTGTCTGTGGGCGTTGGCTCAAATGTAATACGAGCAGCCACCAGCTCCTCCTTCAATTATCAACAACTCAATTTGAATTTTCTTGCCAACAAAGTCATTGGATCGAAATCATCAGCAGCAGGCGATAGCAGGCCCCAGCATTTTATTGCTTAATTATGTCATTAATATTGCGAAACATAAATGTAGCTACACCACAGCACAGACTCTCATTCTGTGTAAAAAAAAACTCAATTGGTAACAAAGATATTTAGCAATTTCCGGTAGCTGCGTTCGGCTTCAACGCCTTCGCCTTCGCCTTCGCCTTCTGCCCCATGCTGCCATGACTGAAAATAATTTAATTTTGTAATTTTTGCCAAGACACAAGGCACGAAGCAGGCAAAAGCAAACCGAAAGCAGACGGGCGGCGAGGCGCCCTCTCAGCCGCATAATTTTGCCACTTTCGCTATCGACTTTTTGCTCCACTCCACGCTGCAAAGTTGTCAGCGCGCCAAAACGCAAATTGGCATAAATGTTTTTCAGCATTGACAAAACGTTTTTCTTGGCATAAGCACGAGGGGAAGGGCGCTATCGATATCCTTGATCTAAATTGTGCAGCAACACCGCAAGCGATCAATAAAGGAAAGTCTACGCCGTCCGCATACTTGGACAAGTATATTTTTGGTCTACGAGAGAGAGAGAGAGGATGAGGCCCGGCCTGAGTGGGGATTTTGCCTGAACAACAATTGAGGTGAAAGTTCAACTTTGCGCCGATAAAGTTTTGCCTCTTATTCTGCCTCCGCCCCCCGTGTCACGTTCTGTTTTTGGGGAACCATAAAACTGTGTATTATGAAATTAACAAGTTGTAAAAGCAATTTTAATAATCATTTTGTGTAAATAATTGCCATTGTGTCTACGCGTTTGCTCCGTAGTTTCCTGACTGCTGCAGCTGCACATTTGGTTGACACAGGAGAAGATAGCGAGTGTCCTGGGTGACTGGTGCGGTGTCCATTTTGTGCACTGCTTGCATATTCTTTTAATTTCGCAATTAAATATTTAATGAGCTGCGCCAGGGAAAACCACGGAGACAGCAGAGTCAGCCAAGTCCAGGCCCATGCCCGGGCCCAGGCCGAACCATTGCATTGCGGCACTCTCATTAGGGCCAGTCGCAGAGATGTGAATAATTATGATGACGGGCGAAGTTGTTCTGCCTGCCCTGCCCTGCCCTGCCTGTCCTCTGTTTCAGTCTAATTGCAAAACTGTTTCCAGCTCCACTTAGAGCTTCCGCTTTGGCTTCCTTTGAGCGATCCTGCAGCCATGATTCACCTGCAACTCAATTTGAAGAGTGTCGATTGGACGATTGGGCAATTGAAGAGCCGACTGCCTGACTGCCTCATTCGAAATGCAAATGAAGATGTGAAGAAGATTACAATGCACGGGCCTGGGTACCCAGTGCCGTATCGATTGTGCTCATATTTAGTTAAATTCATGGCTCCAGCTCGGCCCTGCCCTGCTTAATTGTCGCCTGGAATATGCACATTTTTTCTGCGAATTCGCAGCGGACATCGTTTTATGTGCATTTCACATGCAATTGCTGAATTAATTGCATACTTTGGCGCGCCTTTAAGGCACGAAATGGACTTTAATCCGGCAGAGCCAGAGCCAAAGCCACGCCCTCGCAGCAGCAGCAGCAGCAGCAGCAGCATACGATTGAGCGGCTCTCTGTGCAATGGTCTTGCAAATCGAATGCCAATTTTCGACTCATTTCACGGAACACTTGAATTGGTTTGCAGGAACCACCAACACGGACCACCACTCGTTGGCCTCTTGTAGCTCTCTTCTCTCTGCTTCTCGTTGCGCTTAATCGTAAAACTTCTGTTTTCGATGGCATCGACGACACGGGCGCACTGGCAAGTCCCACGGATTTGCCGGCTTGCCGGACTGCCTAGTTTTTGTTTTTTTCTGGCTTTATTACAGCAACTGCAGGAAGAGCAAGGGCTGCTACAGCAACTATTTGACTCCCCAAAGAGTACGTAGTATGGAAAAGTGTTAAAGCTGCCCTCCTGCCTGCTGCTTTGAGTGCTGCTTGCCGCCGTAATTGCGCGTCGCGTCGCGTCGCGTCGTTGCGGCTGCTTCGACATTCGCGCTGGTTGCGATTGGGTTTGGCTTTGGGTTCTCCTCTGTTCTGGTCTGGTCTGTTCTCTCGTTCGTTTAATGCTTTCAAGTTCCAATATATCGTCAATGGGCGCCACATACTTCAGCTGCAGATAGCACAAAAAGCAGCGCAGTTCAAGGCTGTCCTCTGGCTCTCTGACTCGCTGCCTCGCTGCCTCTCAGCTTCTGGCTCGTGGTTAAGCCCCCTAATTGCGTGGCCCGTGACACCGCAAAGGCCGCACCACCCCACCCAATGCAACGTGCGGGTGTGTAAGTGTGTCAGCTGTGTGTGTGTGTGCAGCGTCAGCCTCCATATGTGGCAATTTCTGAATCGCTTAAGTTGTTGCTGTTCCTGCGGTCGATTTTCCATTAAATCGAATCGTCCTGGCACTCGTATTGGTTTTGCGGTCAACGGTCGGTCCTTCGTCCGGTGGTTATGCCGCACTCCACAGAGCTCGTCTGCTGTGTGTTTTGGTAGTTAAGGAAATGGACTCAGCCTCGGCATGGTCAACAGCCCCACAGATAACGCAAAAATATAACAATGTTGCGCAACGCATGGAAATTTCAGTGCAAAAAATGTATTTTCATTGTAGTTCAATAAGTGCGAAAGTTTCTGCAGCTGGAGTTGCAGTTGAAGTTCTTGCAACAATGTTTTATCCCCTGTCACACACATAAATTATTACACACTCTGCAGGCAAGTCGTTGTTCCTTCGCTGCTTTCTTTTTCTTTTCTCTAGCAGGACAAACATTCATGTCAAAGTTATATTATGATGTTTAGTGTTTAGTTTTTTGTTTTTTTCTGCGCCTGTCCACGCCTCCAAGAGCGGCTTCAGCGGCTTCTGCTGCCCTTGATGTTGCGTTTGCCTCCCTGTCCTTTGTGCAGCGAAGTGCAAAACTTTTCAATGGGCAGCCGAGTGGAATTGACTGCACACGTAAGCGAGCGAGCGAGCGAGGAGCCTTGAATCCTTGCAGCTCCACACTTTTACTCAGCTTTTCTTTCGAAGGACTTTGAACGAAATTTCGTTTAACAAAACTGCGGCCAGCCCCACATGAAACGGAAGGTGTGTGTAAAGCGAGTGAAACAAAAGCCACAAATGCCCCAAAAGAATGCTCGTTGATTATTTATGGAGGGGGAGGAAAACATTCATTAAATTTGTATACTCTGTGGAATAAACCCCCCAACCCAACTGCTGCAGATCGAGTGTGTGGGCTTGGTCTGCAGATTGTTACATGCCATTCCTGTTACAATTTATCCTTCGGGGTAAGGACTCTCCTCCTGTCTCCTACACATGTTCATAGACTCATTAGCGCGTTGCCCGTTGCCGTTATCATCAATTTGCATTAAAAAAACCGAAACGCTAAAAAAGTTTAACGACAAAACAAATTGCCAACTCCTCAGCGAGCGAGCTCCTCGCTCGTTTTTTTGTTGATTAACAATTTGTGCGCTTTAACCCCCACGCAACCCCACTGTACGTGTGTGTTTGTATGTTACCTCTTGATGTATTTATTTATGCGACACGCGAAATGATAGATTTCTGCTCCTCACATATTTATCACAAATGAAAAGCAGCCAAGCAGTCGGCAGCCCACTCCCAGTGGGAATGGAACGAAGCGCCAAAACAAAGCTCAAGGGAGAACCGAACGGAACTGAAACGGAATGCCCCCCGCCTGTTGTTGCTGTTGGCCTTTCAGGGCAATGTCACGACGCGCGCTGAATGCTAAAAATTCCTTGATAAATTATATGACACGGCATCATGTGTCACAAGGGGGAGGTGGTGGGAAGTTTTTGTGTGTTTAGAGAGAGAGAGAGAGAGCGCAAACTGACGTAGCTGTCAGAATCGCTGGCTGAGCGCAAGTGGAAAATAATTTGAATAATCTTCGGCGTGGGGGAAAATTTGTCTCTAGCTGCCGGGTAACTGATTCGCTGGTAGCAATACCTAAACGCTGATATTTCATACTTTATGGCTTTAATATCCTGTACGGCTGCAACTACAACATTTCTGAAAGGATCAATGCGAAGCCTGGCCAAACATATTAAGTTAATATGGCAAAAACTCCAGCAAGAAAGGAGCAGCTCGGGTGTGTTTGTACGAGTATGAAATGACATTTTAATGCCACCTTATATTTTCATTGTTGTTGCTGTTTGTCACCATTGTTGTTCTTGCCACACACAGGAGCATGCCACAAGCCAGAGCCCGAGCCAGAGCCCAAGCCAGAGCCAGCGAGCGCGCATCGAACGCTTTGTGGCAACATGTAAAATCCATTTATTTTGACATGAAACACACATAAATCTATATTTGATCCATTTCTTTCTCTCTCCTTTGCCCACACACACGTGCAGCCGGGGGGTGCCTGGGTGCCAGGGGTGAGAAGGTGTAAAGTCATTTCCTTGGCGCTCCATAGAAATTCCCTGACGACTCGCTGCCGGGCTTTGGCTTTGTCTGCTTTAAAGAATAAAATCAAATTTGACGTTTCTTATGGAAAATGACATTTATGCTTTTCAATTTCACGTTGCGTTCACTCGCATTACGCGTGGGGGCATGCCCCTGCCCCCACTCCTAATTGAACTTAGCTCTGGGATAAGACCATAAGAACATTCCGCACTCGGAGTCTAGTTTGTGTGTGTCTGCTCCATCGATGATTGGATGGTGACGAGTGCTGACAGTGCGAGTCCCTGGTGACTGCAGCTGGCTGGGAGTTGGCAGTCTCCAGGCTCCAGTCTCTGGTATCATTGGTAGCAGCAGCTTCATAATTGATTATACACAGAGTGGCTGGCTCTGCAGCTAGCAGCTAACTCTGCAACACTGCAGCTCTGCCACGCCTCTATCATGCCAGCGCCAGAGCCAGCAAGTTGCCACTGCTGACCTGCAAAGGATTGCCCTTTGCGGCACTCGCTTCAATGGTTTTGAGAGCATTTCTGCCTCGACTTTGACTCGCTGCAAAACAGCTAATATGAATTATGTTGTAAGCAATGTTGCAACAATATTTGCCACACGACACTGCAGGGGGCAGTGCAGCAGCAGCAGCAGCAGCAGCTTCCCGTTGGCTGTCTAATCCACACAATTTTGTGTGTTTGATGCTGACTGCTGCGCCTATTGCAGGAGCTAGACTGCTGCCTACAGTCCGCTTGCTTCTCTGTTGTTGCTTAAACAGCATGGCTGCTGTTTCTGCTTGGCCTGCTCTTCGATGATTAATTATATTGCTTTTGTTGTGTTGCTGCTGCTGCTGCTGCTGTGTCTTTTGCAATTCAACTGAGTGAAAGAGAGCGAGAGGCGGGGCAGAGGGGTGCAAAATGTTTCAACTTTGTTGGGCTGCCCGTAGCCCGTAGTCCGTAGCCCGTAGCCCGTATCTGCTGCTGCAGCCAAACGCATTTAATTTGTACATATGAACATACATATGTACATATATGTATACATATTTACATACATTTGTATGGCAGTACCTAGTGCTGGCAATTTACATTGTTCGCCAACGCAGCATTCAAACAATGCGGTTTGTGCACTGGCACACAGACACACTAACACACACTCTTACATGCACTACGTGCAGTGGGTGGTTGGGCGCTTATTGTATTTTACATTGTTGCAAAAGTTAAGTTGGCTGTGGCCACACATCAGCAGCTGACACACACACACTGTATCTCTCTGTGTGTGTGTGAAATCATAAATCTGCAATTGCAATTGTAATCATGTTTTGCCCCACACACACACCCCCAAATGTACGCTAAATAGTTGCAACCCAAAAAAGGTTCCCAACATATTTCACATATTTCATAGTAGGCCTGGCTCAGCCCTTAAATTCAGTTTTACATCAGTGTACGTTCAGTCGTCGTCGTGTCAATCATTTCCTTTTTTTCGGTATGAACAAAATTGTAGTTTTCAATCAACTCAAGCTCTGATATGGCACTCAAGAAGCAGCTCCCAACCAAGGCGCTGCCCAAAAAGAAAGGCAAATCGGCCTCAGGAAGCAAAAAGCAGGCACAAAAGTTGCCGAAGTCCAGCCCCAAGCAGCAGAGCCAGCTCAAGACTCTGTTCACATCCAAAAAGTTCAAGAAGAGCCCAGTCCAAGCACAAACCCAAAGCCAAGTCTGGCGCAGGACGATCGTTCGCAGCAAGCCCAAGCAGAAAGTGCAGCTGCCGCGACTCTTTCGCACGGATCGTCGCACTGGCCTGCCCGTGGACTATGAGCGCACCGTGGAGCAGGTGATGCACTACGTAAATCCCTACATTCACAGCCAAGCCAAGCGCACGCCGGAGCAGGAGCTGGAGGAGCTGATGACCAATATGTTTGTGGAGTTGATGCAGCAGGGCGGGGCGCAAGAGCTGCGATCGATGCTGCAGAAAGGCTGCAAGGGAAGGGGCAGCTGCGACTGGCAGATGGGTGGGCAGTGCGAGCGTCAAATGGGTGGGCAGTGCGACTGGCAGATGGGCAGAAAGTTCCCAATGAATCCACGCAATGATGGACGCCAGGAGAACTCAGATCTCAGCGCCTTCTACAACGCCTGGTGAGGAACATAACGAGAGGAATCTGGAACTCTTCATTGACACCTCTCCCCCACAGCAAACGTGGACCACAGCGCACTCCCAGCACCCTGGCAGCACCCACACGCAGAAGCAGATTCAACTACAACCAACTGAAAATAAGGAGCAACTAGAGAGCGCCTCCTCTGCCCTGACCTGCTCATAAATTGTAATTGCAAAATGTTTTTGATTGAGTCAAAGAGTTTCGCCTTGATTGGTCAATCAATAGCAATCAATGGACTTCGGCTCAAAGGTAAATTAATCGAGTTATGCTCTTGAGAGACAAAATGTTGGTAAATAAACAAAATTCCACACACAACATGCAGCATGCAGCATGCTGCAGGCTCATCTTCGGGTGTTGCAAACTTCATTCAAATGCAAATACCGAATGCCGAGCATCGAGCACTGACTTGCCACCCAGCACAGCTATGCCACAAATTAAATTTTGCCCAAAATTCTGTTGCAGCAACAGCAACAGAATCTCAGTCTCCACAAAATAATAACTGCCTGCCATAAATAAATTGCAAATTCGCATTCGCATGGCAATGTCGAATGTACAGTTGGGGGTCACTCCAACGCATATCTATGAAAATTTATTTGAAATGTGATTTATGGCCCCTGACCTCTGCTCCACCTCCCTGCTGGTTGCAGCTCTGGCAAAGCCACTCGAATGCATGCAACAAATTGAAACTATATTCCATGTTCTTTAGGGCTTCTTCCTCAGCATTAAAAGGCCTTTTGCTGTAGCCAATCAGTGGGTACATCTTTTAATTGGAAGTTTTCTTACCTCTCAGACTGTGCCTTGCTGCTGCTCCAGCCAAGAACTTTACTCCTCGAAGATGGTAGCCTCCTGCCTGCCTGCTCCTGGCTTCCTCGTCCTACTGCAATAATAAAATTTACGCTAAACTTAACTAATTTCGCGAAAACTCGATTGAACGTAAATAAAAGCCAAATGAAAATTTCACAGCAAGACGCCTTTGGCCTGCTCCCCAGCTCCCCAGCTCTCCTGCTCCTTTTTTAGCTACCTTTTGGCGGCAGCATTGAACTGAATTGAGCTCAAAATCAATGTGCGTTTGCGAATAATTCATAAAGGGAGCAAAATATTATATCAGTCGAGCGTGCTAACAACCTCAGCGAGCGCCTTGCTGGCTCTCCTCTGCGTTCATCCTGGGAGGCAGGTGCGTGGTTGGGGCGCTGACTCTGAAATGAATCCTTCGGCTGTCGGCTTTAGTTATTGATGAGGTTGTGCGTGCGTGTGCGTGTGTGTGTGTGTGTGGGTGGGTGCGTGGCGCACTTGCTGCTACGTATACGTAATATGCAATCAATTTCCGCACAAAGAAATCTGTGGCTGGCTCTGTATGCAGATTGCAGATTGAAACGGATTGACGGCTTTCCATCGACTTGCTCGCTCTCTCTCCCCCTCTCTGCCGAATTCCCCGAGCCACGCCCATTAGTTATATGCCAGCGAATTATGTTTAAGTGTTTGGCCAGTGGCCCCGTGCTCCATGCCACACCCAACAGTCTCCGGCTGCTGCGACAGCTAAAAAGCCAGCTACGACGCATTGATGTCAATGAAGGCGACAAGTGCACTCCGCTTCCGCATCCGCGTTCGCGTTCGCATTGTGCCAGGAATCGATCGAGTGGATAGAGAGGGAATGGGAGCAGTTGCACCACTATTGGCACCATGGGCCATGGGTCTGGTCTCTGTGTAGCCACTTGAGCCGAGTTGACAGACAGCTCTCGCAACGAGCGCGCATTTAACATTGTCTGAACGAGTGCCATTGTGGAGCACTTTCCACCGTAGAGTAGAGCAGCGGCATTGCCAATATATTTGCTGCTCCACAGTCCGCTCTCTAGCACAGCTCGGAGGGCAGGCATCGTGCGTGCAGAAAGTCGGTTAAGCGCCTGGTAAATACGCCAAGTAGCCAGCAGTGGCAGCCTCCAACCTCCTGCCTTCTGCTACTCGTGCTGGCTTTGTGTGCACTAATTTGAAGGGGCCCGCTCCATTTGAGAGTGGATACGTTCCCCCTTTAGCATAATTTGATGCGTTTTTAAAAGCAATTCCACGCCGTTTTGCGCAATACATTTGCCGAGAGAGAGAGAGAGAGGGCTCCTGACATCCTTGAGGAAATTGGCCAACGGCTACTTGGGCACTGGCCACCGGACAGCGCAGATGCTTGGCCTGGTTGCTGGCTGCAAATCATCATAATCATAAGCAGAAGGAGCTCTAGGATGGGGTAAATATTCAAGTGGCTAATTATGAGGATGCTCCTGCTGCTTTGGAGGCTTCATTTCCGCACAACTTAAAAATGTATAATTTAATTTTGCGGAAAATAATGCTGGCGCGTGGGCGCCGCTGAATATTCATGGCTAATTTATCAGGAATGTCCCTCTGCTGTACGGTCAGTGCTCGCTGGCTTCCAATTAGCATTTGGCAGAGAGCTAATTGCCATAAATACCCAAGGAATGCGCATAACCTGGGAGCTATTCCCCCACGGGTTTTACACTCCTTTTCAAACCCAGGATCAGTCTCCACACTCTCTCTCTGTGTTCTTACAACACTCTCTTCACACTACTCAAGGCGTAGCTTGTTTATCCGTTGGCTGAATGTGTGTCCACTTGAAGCTTAGCTGAGGCAAAAGTGTCGAAATGGAATTGGGTGTTTGCGCAGCGAATGAGCCAGTAGAACTCCAACAGCGATACGCGCTATTTGCACTTCAGTTTCTCTCACTCTCTCTGTGACCCTTGAGCATTTGTTGAGCATCTTGTTCCAGCAACGCCTTAACACACACAAAACACACTCGAGCAGGGGGACTGCTCATTGTCATTGCAGCGGAAATAAAAACTTCATTTTTGGGCGCACACTTCACAGCGCCACTTGAGAGCGAGCCTTTTACGACAGTGCCAGCAACCGCTTTGATTTTAATATTAAAGCAGGGAGGCCAGGCATTTGACAGCTGCTAATCTGTGCCCCAGTCTCCCGGGCAGTGTGCCTGGACCACCTAGGGTTTGTTTGCTCTCCAAGAAAAATGGTCAGCAGATAGCGCGCAGAATTTGTGGGGGAGCATCCTGCGTGTGGCTGAATAAACAAAACTAGCAGCCCATCGTTACCGTGTCATCAGCATTCAGCAGCTGCTCATCGTGTGGCCTGTGGCATTGTCCTCCTGTTGCGCAACACACTTCACACTTCACACCCTGCCCCCATGCTTGCCATGCGTTTGATTGCNTTGCTGTTTCTGCTGTGTGTTGTCGTGCAACAATATTGAGATATCGTCTCAAGTGTAAATTGTTATTGACACTTTGCGTAGCCAGCGAGCGCTTCAGTTGGGACGAAACGAAAACGAGACGGACGGGACGACCCCCGGACAGCAGAAATATCATCAATGCCAAAGGCACACGCAGCCCAGTGACACCAGAGCGCCGGCCACCGTCCCCATTCCATTTCATTCCATGCCATTCCGTCGTTCCTTCGCGTGGTTATTTCCCCATTGCGCTGTTGCTTGTTTACAGGGAAAGGGGCGGAGCAGCAGGGGGAGTTGCTTTTTTTGTTTGCTTTGTGCATTTGATCGCCAGCAGCCCAGCACTCTTTTTTTCTTGAACGCTCGACGCGAACTGTGAAATTTTTAATTAAACTGTGAAATTTGTTTACAGCCTGCGACTGCAGTTAATTAAAGTTGAGACTGGGAAGCCCCTCTGGAGAGCGCAGAACTCCACTGCACGCAACAGCCTGTTGCTCTGGCAGCTACTTTCCTCTCTAAGCCTTTTGCTAGCAGTAACAGAAGCCGTTGTCAGAGAGAGGTAGAGCGTGAGTAGGGTTTGTGTTGTCACAGTTGAACACAGAGGGGAAAAAAACAGGGACACAAAAAACATGGGAAAATACACAGAAAACACTCCAAACACACCACCACATCTTCATAAGTCAATTGTATATTCAAGAGTCGGAAAACGAAGATGATTGAATGGAACATCATCAGTGGACTCGACCCTTCTGCTGAGTGCACGTCTGTGTCTCTGCTCCTCCCTCCCTCCTCCCTCCTCCTCCCTCTCGCTCTGCTGACAAGCGACTTATGGCAGATATTTTGCGAAATTTCGCAATAAAGTGAAACGTTTCCTTGAGCTCATTTCAATATTCTGTTTAAGCATTTTATAATATTATCATTGTGCGTTTTATATTAAATTCCGTGGAGTACGACGCACGACCAGCGGCGGGGATTCATATTTTATGTACTCGCAGGAGGAGCGCCAAGAGCGACGCGGAATATATGTGTGTTAATAAAGTGCGTACCAGCGACCAGGCTCTCAGCCTTTCCTTTCATTTTCTCTGTGAAAATATATGCATGATTGTGTGCGCTATAAACCAAACACACGTACCGACGGCCACTCCGTGCATGAGCCATAAACAGCGCCACCGAATGACAAGTAAATCATATAAAAAACCGCTCCTCCCCCTTCCCTACAGCCATAAAGTGCAACGCAGCCGCAAAATAAAGAAATATGAAGTCAATAAACGGGGCAAAGCCTTTCCTTCGATAACGAGCCACAGAAATTGCAATTTTCGTTACATTTGGATTTGGATTTGGATTTTCCCCCTTAACGAAATTACTCTGGCGCGTTACCAGCGGTGGAAAGGAATTTCCAACTAGAACTTTTAGGTGTAGATCCCTGGCATGCCTCCTCATTGTTAAAACTAAAACCTAAAAACCATTTCCAATCCAGAAACTTTCTATTAAGCATAATTTGTTTTCATTACACAAAAGTTGTGCCGGGCGAAAAGTTTCTCCTGCTGTTTGGGCTCCATTTTAGCTTGAAATTTAATTGGGCCTATGGAGTCGGTTGAAATTTATTTGCACACAACAACAAAGACTGCAGGAATCATATAAAATCAGCAGGCCAAAAATCAAAAAATTACCCCCAGGATGTTTTTCGAGAGGGAGGTCCTTAGCCTTAGCCTTAGCCTGAGCCTGAGCCAACAAACCATCCATTCAACCACAACAAACTTACAATCAAAAGTTAAATGTAAAACTTTTGGCCCCGGCCAAAGCCAAAGCCAAAGCCAAAGCCAAAGTCCGTAGGTCGAAAGTGGAAGTCATTTTCATTACTGTCGCAGCGATTACTCAGCGAATGATTTGTGTTTGATCTTTGGGAGGCACTTTAAAGGCCGCCACTGCTTGGATCTGAATTGACTTTGGGCCTCGATTGGGACTTGGGGTTTTTGGGGGTTTTTGTTAAACAAATGATTGGACATTGTGATTGGATGATGACTCTGGGCAACAGTTCATTGGGCACGACTCGCTGCTCGACTTCAACTTCAACTTCTGGTGCTCTAATGAACGATATCCTGTCAGATATCCTGTCGGGTAAACTGGTAACGTTGCCAGCCGCAAAGGGAGAGAAAAACTCAGCTCTTATCTGAAGTGTGACGTGGCTGATGGCTGGCTGCTGGTCAAAAAACAAACCCGCACAAAGCCGGAAAACGTGGCAATTGTCTCAGCCCAGCCACTAGGAACATTGTCTGCCAAATATTCATTTGCCGTGTGTATATAAACTGTGAAGGTCGTCGTTTCAGGAGCCAAAACCGCAATGGCTGGCTCCACTCCTGCGTAGCCAGCGAAGCATACAGTCGCCTGACTAGGCCCAGAACCCAAACTCAAACCCCGTCCTGGCTCTGGCTATTCATTTGGTTCGTTGTGCTTCATTCATTAGCTTGCTTTCCGTTTCCGCTTCATTCAATTCTGTTGATGCCTTTGCCGCCACTTGCCACTGACTTAATGCCATCGACGTCCAAGCTGAAGCCCAGGTCGTAGCCATAGCCGTAACCGTAACCGTGGTCTATATCCTGAGTTAAATGCTGCCTCGCTGCCGCTCTGTCTCTGCCTCTGAATGTTTATTTGTATGCGGCAATCTTCGACTGAACACGACCCGCCTGTTTCAGCTGCTGCTGCTGCTCCCTCTCGCTCCTTCTTCGCAATTCATTTTCAATTTATCTTGCCTAATATCGACATGCTTTTAGGAGGTATCCTCGCCGGCACCCTGGCTGCCACGCTGTAGCTCAAACTCTGCCTGACAGATGGACAAGTAAAGGCTGACAGACTCGCGTCTCGCTTCTCTCTGCTGTGTTTGTGTGTGTTGCAGCTTGGCTGCCATTTTACTTCTGGGCTTATCGACTCTTATTTGCGCATTATTTCAGAATTAATAATTCAATTCTCGATGCTTTTCAATTTGCTTGCGAGGATAGCCCAGTGACCCGCATTTGCCGAAGCCAAATTTCAAATTCCGATTGATTCATTTGTCCGTGTGTCAACTGCAGTACACAAGGACCAAGGACCAAGGACCAACGACCATTTGCTAGTTCTTTTCATTGTGGGGCATGTTGTAAATCTTTTGCTGCACTTCCTCTGAGTGCTGCTGCTGCTCCCTCTCTCTCACACTTTGTATTAAGAATTCCGTTCAAAGTGCTCTGCCCACTTTCATCTATTTTAATAAAGTTAAAAGCCACCCAAAAGACACTAGAAGAAGAGCGAGCCAGCCGAGGCTGCCAGAGCAGCTTGACACATTGCCAGCGGAGGAGGAGGGAGTCCAGTAGGATTCCAAAATTTAAAACACTTTTCGGGTTGCCTGGTATTTACCAGTTTAGTATATTAGTCTGCCGCTGGCGTTGGCAAGAGAAAGGGAAAGCACACACACACACACGCACACACACACACACTCAGCCTCAAACTCATTCATAAACATGCGCGATGCTGCATGCTCCCGCTGATCCGGCTCCTGCTTCTGCTTTGTCAGCCAGTTGAGTTTTGCAGTTTTTAGTTTTTGCAGTTGCACTTTTGCCTGCTTCTAGTTCACACTACCCCCCCTCAGCTCCACCCTCCCCCCCGACTGTGATCCCTCTTGGTGGGCTACGCTCTGGCAAGTGGAAAGTGCTTACATTTTTCTGGCAGCGGAAATGCATATTGCTTCCGGCCTTTTATTCATTTCCCTTTTGCATTTTCTTCTCTTTATTTTTTTTTGCTGCCCAACTATTTTTACTTGCAAGTCCTGGAGTTTTGTTTCGGGACTCAGCCCCCACCCCGTGGAGCTCTTTACAAATTTTTATGCTGCGGTCATGCCAAAATGCATTGTAAATGGAAGAAATGTGAGCGAGTGTGAGTGTGAGTGTGAGTGTGCGAGTGTGTCTGGCTCTCAGTGTAAATAAGTTTTGAGTTTGTCTTTCGCATACGCTGGCTCTGTCTCTACACTCCCTGCTGCCTGCTGCCTGCCGCCTGCCGCCTGCCCTTTGCCCTTTACGCTTTTCACTCTGCTATCTTCACTTCGCTGTAGTCGCTGTCCCTCTCTCTTGTGCGGACAGTGCAAAGCATCAGCAGCAAAAACTGCAGATTGTTATGGCTGTCAGGGCGCAGAGAACACTGAGACAAAAAAGGTGTAGCCTCTGCTTTCCTGCTCATCAGTAGCAGCACTTTCCATGAGCAAAATGCAGGCATTCATTTGGCTTGTGTTTGCTTTTTGGTAGCACTTTTTTTGCGCAGTGCAGTCGCTGGTTCGGTGCCAAATTTCACACACAGATACTGAACGGTTTTCGGTCTCTACTTTGGCTCCCTTTTGCTCCTTTTGCTCCTTTCTTTTTTGCTGCTGCTGCTGATGATGTTTTTGTCGTTACGCTTTGTGTGTCCTTGTCGTTGCTGCTGAATCTGATGTGTTTTTTTCTTTGCGGACTGAGGCAGATGATGGCTGGCTGCTGGTGGTGGCAAAGGGTCAGTCAAGTCGAGTCTGCTGAGCAGCTGCAAAGAGGGTATCGCTGGCCGTGGCCATCATCGAGAGTGCTACACTAGAATTAATCTTTGTCAAATGGCGTTGCTTTTCGAGTTGCTCTTGCCACAGACAGACACAGGCAGACACACATACCAATTGAGATACATTGAATGGGGGTTCGAAGTGGTACCAATACGAGAGCGAGAGAGGAGTGCCCCCAGTACGTGCACTATCTGCGATCAGGTTGGACAAGCCTAAGCCGTGCATGTACACACCAGCAGGCAGGCCAGGTCCCAAAAAAGGGTTGTGTGTCCCTGGCCCTGTGGGTGCCCTCATATGCATAACGGTACTCCGCTCTCGCACTCCCTCTTTTACTCTCAAATTCGCCCTTGCAGGCGCAGGCAAACAAATTTGCAAGCAAAGTGCTCCGTGCCGCCTGCACATTGGCACATTTTTAATACACTGGCGTCCCCACGGGCATGCCATGTCTCTGTGTGTGTGTGTGTGTGTGTGGGGTCCAAAGTCTAATCTCGTTCTGCACACAGACTCGCTCTGTAACACGTGTCTTGGTAGTTTTCAAGTGCTTGCAGCTTGATTTGATGTAATTTATTGAAAATTTATACAAATTTGTGCTTGTCTTTGCACAATAGCGTCCCCAGTCCCAGTCCCAGTCCCAGTCCCAGCTACAGCCTTCGACTTCGACTTCGACTTCTTCGTCTGCACTCGTTTGTGCTCCCTTCCTCTGTGCCTCAGTCTCTTCTGCATGTGGGTCACGTAGCCATGTGACTTATACGAAATGCAAATGAAATAGTATATTCGGAGAGTCAGAGGACTGTCCCTCTGTGTGTTAGAAGTGGCAAACTGCCCATATTCCCAGTGCCTGGACACTTTGTGTGCCATGGCCATAGAATTCCAAATACAAATACAAATACAAATCCAAATCCATGCCAGCCAGCAGCTGTAATAGAATTGCTTTTTGCTCGCTCTCCTTGCATAAGATAAATGTGCGAACTTGCGCCAAGTGAAAGTGTTTTTGATAAATGTGCCAAAAAAAAGAAGAATTCGAATCGTAAATCGTGGGCATCGAAGGCCATGCAGGACATTGATGTGATCCTCTGTTAATGCCACAGCTGCGAGTGTTTCCTGCTGATTCCTTGGTCTGAGACTTTTCCAGCATTGTTCAGTGGTGCGGCGCTGGCATTTGATATTTCTGCCACAGCCACAGCCACAGCCCGACTGTCTGCCCTTTCTGTCTGTCTGCCTGCTTTATGATTTCGTTTGATTGTTTTGTTGTTGCTGTTACATTGTTGCCCCACCGAGTGTCTGCAACTTTGCTGATTTCATTGCTTGATTTCCTTTTTCCTTTTGCTGCTCCAACAGCGATACCCTGCACCAAGGAACTGCTTGCTGGCTGCTGGTTTTCCTTTCTATTTTTTGCTGCTTTATTTTCCATTTCAATTTCGTTAAGTTTTCGCTTCTGGAGTTCACTTCTATGCCAGAGATACGTGTGGGTTCTCGGACTTTCCCTCCATAATAGAATTATTTGTATCAAATTGTGGCGCAACCAAAAAATGAAATGAAATAAAAGTGGAGCAGCAGCAGCAACACCCACACCAATGCAAACACTAACACAATTGAGAGAGAGAGAGAGAGAGAGAGAGAGAGGAGAAAAAAACTTAGCACAAAGGCATTTTTATTTTTCATTTCGCCTATGCTCCAAATTGAATTAAAAGTTGGCATTTTTTGCCACCAGAACCCACTTCCTGCTGCAGCGATTGTGTTTGCTCCTGCTCCTTGTTGCAGCCTTATCTTCCTCGACTTTCATTGGCAACAAAAAAAGTGTTGAGCTGTGAAAAGTTTGTGATTTCTGCAGACTTCAAACCTGCAGCAAATGACAAATGAACTGAAGCCCAGCTACGGGCTGGGTCACCGCTCCTCACCCACACAAATCCATATCTGGAGCATAACGAAGCTCCTCCGCTGCTCCCATTCGATTTTGGCACGCGAATGCAATCAGCATCTGGCCGCATTTCTGCGCTGCTGTTATGACACGAGCTTTTGTGATCAATATGTTTTCGAGAGCACCTGCCTTGCCTTGCAATTTGTCGGCATCATCGATGCTGGAGCCCCCAACCACCTGTCTGCCTGTCTGTCTGCCAGTCTGTGTTGAGCTGCTGACAAAGACGAATGGCTGAAGTGCGAGTTGTTCGCGCAATCAGCGTTGGGGCATAATCAAAAATGAAAATAAGCATTGCATACTTTGCCGGGTGCCACACAAGCCACAAACAAAAGCACTCCCCACTCTGCACAGCCATCACCCACCCGATTGATTTATTGAGAGATTAATGCCAACGATTTCTTTTTACTGCTGGCGCTGTTAGTTTTTTTTTTTACCACTCTGCCCCACATTGGGGCCACGCTGTCAAGGAGAAGTCGTCGCACAGCCTGTGCCTGTGTCTCTGCCCCCCGAGGCACACACATGAGTTATTGGCTGCTTCGATAGTGCAAACACTTACATATGCGGGCTGTACCCCCTCGCCTCTTGACGCTGCTTTGTTTTGCAGCCTGAAACATTCAGAACTTTTAGGGGCAGGGCAGGGATAAACCCCGCTTTTAATCAGCTCTTGCGAAGTTATGCAAATTTCATAAATCTCAATTTAGTGGGGCAACTCCAACGCGCCTTTGATGTTTGCTCGATTGACAAGGGAAGGTAGTGCAGGGAGCGACTGCTGCAACACTTAAGCGGATTATGACTCGCACTGCGCTAAGTTGTGATTTTTTAATAACTAAACTTTGGCAGGCAGCAGCAGGCGCAGAGGTGAATGCATTTGCCTCAGACAATGTCTCTGTCTATCTGCATGTTGCAGCCATATCCGGTACCCACTCTCGCCACAACTTTTGTAGCGCTTTTCAAAACTTTGCCACACACAGTGACACAGGGGAGTGTGTGGATTACGAATATGTACATCCAAGTGCTTCAGCTTCGCACCTTGGCAGCGCCAGTGCCTGTCTTGGCTCCACACAAACCGCACACTTGGAAATGCTTAATTTCACTCGCTGCCTGCCGTAACCCGAAATGAGCTTCGATGAGCCCCACAAATAGTTTCGTGTTTCCACTCGGCAGGCTGTCGACAAATGGCTGCGAGACAGTAGCTAACAGCAGCGATTGTGGCTCCCCTTGGTAAGTGCACTCTCAAGTGATGCTCCAATATGGTAACGCCACCGCAACGTTGCCGCGTAACTTCATTAACGCTCTGCTCCCTTTTCCCCGGTTTATCTGTCGATGCTTCCACCTCTTCCTCCTCCCATTTGGGGTGTTGCATTTCAGGCTCAGGCGCTAAATGCATTTCGTGCGCAGTCTTCTAAGTCTGCCTACGGGTAATATACTCTGCCCGCTCCTCCCTCTACCCACCCAAAGCAAAGTTTAATTAATTTTCCTGTGGCTTTTGGCTTTGGCTTCGGTTCTTAAGTGGTTCTGCTGCTACTCGCACAGCTGCTGCTTCCTCTCTGTGGCCGCAAGTTGTATGTCTTTTTGTCAAAATACTTTGGGCTCGAATTTAACAAATTTTGCCACCCACTACACCCCCCCACACGAAAAAGTAGTTTTAATTTGAGTCGCGCTGTCACGGCATGAGGCATCGCTGGTAGTTCATTAACAGCCAGGGTTTTCCGTGTTAATTGACCGCGTTGCTTTGCCATTTCCATGATGATTGTGCAGCAATATGTACCACAAAATTACACAAATCAAATGCACAACAGGCCAACCCGCCGCCAAAAAAAATGAGGACATGATTTGTTTTTCGATTTGTGAACCGCAACGCAATCAATTGCATAGCCAGAGGAGCGCCAGAGCAGACACAGCTCCCCCCCCCCTTGCGTTGGCTGACAATGACCACAATAAAGCATGTAAGTGGATTAAACTCAACCACTCATTAAATTACGAGCTGCTACTCGCACTCGTACTCGCATGTGCTGCTATGAACAGACCACAGACAGCAACCGCAAAACATCCTTTGACTGCACCGAGTAGCGACTATTGATATGTGCCAATAACATAAATTGTCAAGCGGAACAGAGCGGGGGAACAGCCAAGGAGCACAAGGAGTGAGAACTGTTAGAGAGAGATTCAAGCATCAAGCAGCTTAAAGAACGCGCAAGAATGTGCCCAAAGGAGACCCAAGAGAGTGGTGGAAAGAGGGGACAGTGATAGGTGCAGAGAGATATCGGTTAACGGCGCAAAGCAAACAGAAAGCGAGGCTGCCAGTGGCCCGAGGGGAGTTGGCTCGTTGTTGGCATATCGATTTTAGCCTTTGCCCTCGCTCCGTGCTCCGTTGTTTACCTTCGCTATTTGCCTTTGACCTGTTGTGCTTCAACGCTCGCTGCATGAATATAATGTTTGGGTTTTAGCTTCCCAGCTCCCCAGGGGGAGGGGAACGGACAGCTCTTCTCGCCTCAATTAAAAGTGGAAATACAAATGTCCAGCAACTGCTTTGGATACTGGCTGTTAAAATTTAAATTGCATGGCAAAAAGGAGCAGCCAAATTAATTGTCAGTGCCCCGCTTTTCGTTTGCTGCGCCAAAAAGCCGCAGCGACACCAATAGAGAGAGCGCAATAAAAACTATCTGCGACCCGCTCAGCCACGCGGCTAAGTAGGCAGCAGCGCAGCTTTCGGGTCAGGCTCCTGGAAACAGGCTGGCAAAAAGTAGGCAGTGGTCCGGGTGTCAGGTTAAGGCCGTTCGAGCGCATGGCCCGTGCTGCAGCAGAGATGACACGGTGACCTAAAGGCGACAACAACAACCGCATGCAGAACGCGGCAGAGCGGACACAATGAAAAGCCACACAGCAGAAGCCGTGCTAATAAACAATGGCCAGCCGCAGCGTGGAAATGGGTTGCCACAGGGTGTGGCAGACGCATCTGAGACTTCCTAGTCTCTAGTACTAGATGTTTTTAGCTGTTTTACGCTTTTAGGGCAATTTGGGGACAACGTGGCGTATGCGTGTCCACGGCTGCCTTTGCAGGTGTCAAGTGCCAAGTGTGTAGTTTACCGCAAAGTGCTGTGCCTGCGTGTGTGTGTAAAAAATAACAACAAAAGCGAAGAACATTTCTGCTCATGCGAAAGCCACTGCGGCAGCCATAATGGCAGCCAACAGCGGGCAGGGTGCGGCCCTTAAATTGTTCAATTCTAAGGCTTCGCAGCAGCATTTACGAGCGACAACAAACAACTAATGGAGATGGAGAAGGGAGCAGGAGCTGAAGCTGGAGCTGGAGCGGGAGCTGGCACAAAAGAGGTCGTTAAATGCCAACGTTGTGCCCCGTCCACAGAGCTTCACATACATATTGTTTGGCCTTTGCCAGCAGCGCAGCCAAAGAAAGGCTCTACGCTCTGTGGAAACTTTAGAAAGGAGTGAAAGTTTCGCTTTGAATTAAAGCACAAGCAGAGGCGAAGACTGAGGCGGAGACTGAGGCGTTTCATCGCTTAAAGCACACACAAAACTGGGGACTCCAAATCATACTCATGATGCCTTCTGGGGTCTGGCTGCTGGCTGCCTTTGCTGGCTCTAACTTTGAAATTTTAGCAAGTAATCTGCGCTAAATAGACTTTCCCTTCCCTACTTTCATTTGTAAGCCAACAAATTAATTAGTTTTCAACACTCGAGTTACTTTAAATGGCAATTCGTGTAATTAATTTCGCACACATTGACAGCCGGCGCACACAAGCCAAGTGCAAAGCAAATCTAAACCTCTCCAGTTATCGGAAGTGTATGCTAAAAGCAACAGCAAAAGCAAAAGCGTAAGCCCTGTGCAGCAGGTCAGGCAGGGGCCATAGCCAAAAGCCACAGATACAGGACACACACGGACAGATGTAGATGTAGATGGAGATGAAGAGAGACGTCTCTCTGCAAAGGAAACAATTTTCTTGGTGAATGCGCTAGCACAAAGCGAAGATATTGCAAATACGATAGATACGAGTGTGCAGCTTCAAGTGTGGGCACACACACACAAGGACATCCTTCATCCTGCCCTCGCTCCCATCACTCAAACTGCAAAGAAATCAACTGGCAAAGTCATAAATTTTCGGTTTTTGCCAACTGCAAATTATTTCAGCATCAAGCAGCAGCAGCAGCCTCCATCTACTCCAGGAGTCTCTCTGGCTGTCTCTCGACTAAAAGTTAAGTAATGCAACGATGGCAAAACATGTGAGCAGAGCCAGCTCAGGGCAAGGGCAGAGCCAGCGGCAGTGAAAAATTGTGCAGAAATATTTAAACTGCAATTTCAAAGCGATTTGTTTTATGGCCGAGTAGCTGGCTGGCAGGGTGAGTGAGGGAATTGTTTCGTTGGTTTCTAGATCTCCGCAGCACCCGACAGCGTGGAAAACTTAACTCGGATTTGATGTGCACCCAGCCAGCTGTTAATGCTGCATGATTTATACATCCCTTCCTCTCCTGCAGCTCATTATAAGCCACTAAATCAGGACTGTGGATGTACAGATGAGTGCCGCAGCTACAGCACTTCGTCACTTGAGCATTTTTTGGGCAGAGTCCAGCGGAGTGCTGCACTGCCACTTCCGCTTCCGTCTGGCGGTCATAAATTCTCCGCTTTGGCCGCTTTGCATGTCCTTTCAGTTTATTATTTTATCGGGAGCAGCCGCTGCGGTAGCCCCCTTCCCCATGCTGCCTAGCTGCCAATTGTCATCGCCGACTGCGCCGACTGGCCTTGTAATGCGGAGTAGATCCTGGCCTGCTGGCGTGTGCAAAATGATTTGTTTGGGGCCGCCGACTGCAGTGGGCCTTTGGCTACTCTTTTTTTGTTGCTGCTGCTGCTGCGCGATAAATCAAAACTCAAACACAGACACAGCGCAAGCCACCCACTAAGCTACCCAACTAACTGTGGATTACTCTGTGCCTCGTGCACTAGTGCGAAATTAGAACTATTATATTTATAGCGCAAATAGTCCGCACATCATTCCCACTGCGGTGGGGGAGGACCTCCAGGTAAAAGCCAAAACGGTAGCCAAAAGGCCCATATCCACGGAGCCATTAGACACGCCTGCCAGTCGCCGGTTTGCCCGTTGCCTGTCTCTTTCCTTCAGATGTAATAAAAACATAAAATGTTGCACATTATGCAAACAACACACACACACACATGCACAGCACATACACCCACCCACCCCCACACACACACATTTAAATACACAGCCAAAGGCAGGGAACTCGGAACTTGCCGCAGCGTTGGGAAGATTTCAGCTTTGACGCTGGCGCCGCATGTCTAACGTTTCGTTTGCCATTTACATACACACCCACAAGGACACAGCACACACACACACACACACACACACACACACACACACACACACACACACAGACAGACAGACACACGTAATTGTACCTCCTGCTGGGGCCAAGCAAAAATCCAACAAAGTCTGGCACTAGGCGCTGCTCCTGTGTGTATGTGTGTGTGCGGAGAGCACATTAAATTTATTTGAAATTATTATTATGCGCATTTACCTAACATTTGCATAACCGACAGTCGACGGTCGCTCGCTCTGTGGGCCAATTTGTGAGTAAAATGTGGAGGGAGAGAGTAACTGGGCCAACAACAGCTTATAATTTGATTGAAAACTCCGCGCAAGAAGCTGGCAATCCTTCATTCTCAGCGTCATCCTTCAGCCACCATGGCAGAGCCAAAGGGAAGCGATTTCATTTGCCATTCGAACGACATTTATCACGCCGCGGGACACACTCGAATGCTGCAAAAATATTTGTTGTCAATTTTTAAGCATTCGCTTAATGCTTTAGTTTATGGCTTTAGTTTGGCCAACAGACATAAATAAAGTGTGGCGAAAAAATGAGAAATGGAAACCAGAAAAACAGAACAGCAGCAGCAGAACAAAAATTGGATTGTAAAAATGAAAACATGGCGCATAAATTACCAACTGGCTGTGCACTAGATTTTCCTGCCAGCACACATTGGAAAATTGTTTTAAATAATTAAATGCTGGCTCTGCACTTATTTACACCATTTAACCCAAAAGAGAGACCAGCACACAGGCTGTATCCTTGCTGGGGCCGTTACTCTCACATTAAACACAGCAAAATATGCAGTGCACCAGGTGCAGCATGTACGTAGTTCTAAATCATATAAATATTGCGCTCTCATGTCTGTGGTTTTCCCCTTCCTACAATCCCTGTGGCAGAATGTAATCCAAAGAGTAGTCTTGCCTGCCCATCGCTCGCTTCTCGCTGCCTTTGTGCTCAAAGCTAATGTCAAACTCCAAGCCGTAAATGCTCTTCAGGCTGGGCTTCAGACTGAATACCCCTCGTATGAGCTGTTCCGGTTCGACGGTCAGTGGAGAGCGCAGATGGAAAACGGTCTGGTTCCAGTGGGTCCAAGGGGCATGCGGCGACGTGCTGAGCCAAACGCGCCTTGGGTACTGCCCCATGCCCACATCGAAGCAGGCGAAGAGGGCGGGAACGTGGCCGCTGCGCGTGACCTTCAGCTCGTAGTGGGTGCGCGTGAGGCAAGAGTAAGGGGTCGCCGTGTACAGGTCCAGCGTTTTCACCAGAACGACCTTGCTCATCAGCTGGCGTGCATCGAGGCGCTTCAGCACGGCGGTGCCCTCGCAGCGGCGACGAATGGCCCCCATGTTGATGTCGTACAAATCGTTCCACTGCTCGAGGTCCTCACCCGCTTGACCCGAGATGGCGCCCAGATACAGGTGCGCACAGTCCGGATAGATTAGTCCCCCAGGTGCCAGCCACTTGTCCCGGGCAAATATCAGCGATTCGAGCATGTTCCCCGAGAACAGGCAATAGCTGCGGATGCCCAAGGAACGTGAGAAGTTAGCAAAGGGGAAAAAAGGTAAGAGAAAATTCTCTTTTTCGGGGCAACACCTACCCCATCCAGTCGCAGAGTATTATGTCCACCTTCTCAATGCCCTCGGGCAGCTCTATGTCCTCCACCTTGCCCCTGAGAACCGTGATGACATTCGTGTACGAATTGTCCACAGCGATGTGGCGTGTATATTCCACAATTCTGGCCGCATCCACGGCTATCACGCGGCGTGCACCCGCCTCGGCTGCCAGCAGCGACAGCATGCCCAGGCCACAGCCCACATCCAGGACAGTCTTGTGGGAGAGGAGGATTGAGGGGTGTGCTAATCAGTGGGCTGCTTGTCGCTCACCTTGCCTCTGAATGCCGCCTTGTTCCAGCCAATGGCCTGGCGGTAGGCCGCATTCCGAGCGGCATCCTTTACCAGCCACTCCTGCACCTCGAGCCGTGAGTACATTTTGTAGTAGAGCTCCTGCTGCACTCGATAATCGCGCACGCAGTCGCCAGTTGCCGCATTTTCTGCTTGGTTTTCCATTTGCTTAAAGTTTGAACACAATTTTCCAACGACTGAGAACGCTGAGAATGTCAGTTTGATTTGCCACAAAAATTCATTTAACTTTGAAGTTAAACTCAAAGCCAACCTGATGGCTGCTTATTGGCTTTCTTTTTTGCTAGTTTTTTGTCATAATTAAATCCTTAAATGTCGGTACTCTCCTCCGCACACCCGCACGGGCATTAACTAATTAAAAATCTCATTAGCGTGCATAAATCAGCGTTATGCAGAACATAAATTGTATTATTAAGAGTACAAACCCGGGCAGACGGAGCAGCGGAGAGGCAGACCATCGCCCTGACCTACTGCCACGTACAATGTGGACACAATGGACAGCGGCACAATGGATAATGGAGGCAGGACGAATGATGATGAGATGGCGAAAGAGATTGCTGCGAGAACGGGGTCGCGGTAAACAGAGTAGAGCAGGGAGGATGGATGGATGCCGGGCATATCATCGTGCTGTGTGTCCTGCCTATTCCTTCGCAGAAAAAACAATGTCTTCGTCTAGTCTCTCGTTTGCAATTATGGCCACAGCCAACAGCCACAGCTGCCGGACATTCCCCAATTCGATTGTGGCAAAGAAAGAAAAGTAAAAAGTGAAAAGTGAAAGATGCCGCTGCCAGGCTGCTGTTGAATGCTTGACTTAAGCAGGGCACAGCAAAGCGTGAAAACATCATAAAGATGAAAAATTATTATCTTCCTCTACGGTTCGTCCCTGCTGGTGTGGGCTGGGGCTGCGTTGTACAGCATTTAGCTGCTCTGAATGAAATATCTCACATCCTGCAGAGGAATAAAAATCAGCGTCGGTAAAAAATACACATAAGAAATAAGCAGGAAGCAGTAGCTCGAACAGGAAAAGATAGGACACACACAGGGAGAGGGGCAGACCGATAAACGCTCGCAGCGTCAAAAGACAATGACGAGGCAGGGTCCGGGTCCGGGTCCGGGTACTAGGTACAACATCTGGGGGGTTGGAGAATATTAAGCCGAGAGCAAATACAAAATACAGAAGAAAAAAAGAATATAAAGCTGCCTGGCTCCCAGGGTTCTGTGTATCCCGGCATCAAAAGTGACGAAAAATTGTAAAAATAAAATATAATGGCAAAGGCAAAGGCAGTCTTTAGGCTGCCTCCTGGACGTGGGCGATAATTTTTTATTTGTATGCCAGCCGTAAGCTAAAGGCAGCCAGCAGAAGGCGGCATCTAAAGGGGTGAGGCAGAGCTACAGACAGACAGACAGACAGACAGACAGGCAGGCAGGCAGCAAACACAAACACTTTGCGGCCATTGCCGTCAAGCTGCGCGTTATCCTTTGTGTAATTTCTGGTTTAATGAGGCGACATTGGAATGGACTTGCCACCGACTGACTACGACACGCTCCTGCCATAGGTAAACATTTTTACACTCATACATTTTTACGAGCCGGAGCATTAAGTTAAAATTTGTGTTAAATATTTTATTGTTTTTATGGCCACATGAACACCTTGCAAATTATGAGTTACCCGCAGTAAGGGCAGCTAGCAGATCAGAGACAATAATTCAAGCTCTGTCAGAGGACACTTTCTTGGCCAGGCCGAACACGTTCCGGGATTTTCCCTACGGACAGTCTCAGTCAACGTGTCCGCTGCTGTCTGTCCGCGTGCGTGTGGTCATTAATAGTTGTGCAACCGTTCCCCACCCATTCTCTAGCAGGACAAGGCAATCTTCTCTGTGCTTTGTTCGTAGCACAAATTGTGATTTTGGCGATTATGAAATTGCCAATTAGTTGGACAGGTCTCAGGTCTCAGGTCTCAGGTGTGTGTCCGGCTGTTGGAGTGACAGCTGCAAAAGCTTCAGTCATGCCCTGAAACGAGTCGAACATATGGCACTAAACTTCTTTAACCTTTCAGGACAGCCAGGAATATGTTTGGTAGACGCATAAAACTTACGGTTACGATCCAGGCACAAATTAGTCGATGCATCAATGAAAGGGAACATTTATTCCAGAGCTATTACTGGTCCTGCCTCGAGTGAATTATGATTACGGATGAGGGCGGATGGGTTTATGGCAGTATTTCCAGATTTATTGCAGCTAAAAATCAACGCTAATATAATGCATAAATCAGGCTGCTTAAGTCAACATATACTGTTGCCCGAATTGGGCATAAATACTGCACCAAGTACCCATTCCCAAGCCTATCCTTGGGGCTCCGACTAGATACGACCTGGGTGCCCTGGCCTGTAAACCAAGTGAAATTCAGCGAAAAACGAAATATTTTTGGCAACGTCGGAGCTGCTCGCTGAAGCTGTGGGTTTGGGGGTGTAGCATTTGGGGCGGCATCATGTCTCCGAGAGAGCGAGAGAGAGAGCGCGCGCCCTCGTGCAGGTTAGGCGCAGGCGCTGTGTTCCGTTCTGGCTCTCCGCCTTCCAGTGGCTTCGCTCCCAAGTGGAGTGCGGAGTTTGCTCTTCGTCCAGCGTCTGCAAGGGAAATATTTCTGGCGAAACTCTTCCTCGCAACTCCACTCACAGCAGATGTTTGCTAATTAAAATATTGCATCGTAGGTCAAGGCATGAGAACTTTATGACTTGCCAAAAGAATGGACAAAAGGTACATCATCATCGGCAGTACATGGCCTGAGGCTGCTGCACTGGAGAGTGCAGGGCAGGTAGGCCGCTGGCAGATGCTGTACAACATTCCCACAGCGGGGCCATAATTATAAAGCCATTTATTAGAACGGGAGAGGGGAAGAGAGACACGAAAAGATCCAATTATCTGCAACGACAGGGCACTGTTACGGTTCTACGGCTACTCAAATAGAAATACACCGCGCGACTGGTGCTTGGCGTTTAACACATTTCCACATGGCTGAAGAGTTGTTCCCCTACCCCTGCCACCGCTTCATGCTGGGCTTTCAGCGCGTCGCGCATGCGCCTGCCGCGTTTTTCTGTGCGCCCATGGCCCGAAAGCCAACTTCAAGTCCAACTTTAAGCCGGAGTTGCAAACGAGTTGCTGGCCAGAACCCCGCACACAGCACAGAGAACAGAAAGCTAAAAACTGAAACTGGTTTTTGGGTCACTACGTAAGGGCCGGCCGCCCTGAACAGGTAAACTCCAGATAATTATTCAATGGGACAGCGAATCGAGGCCTCTCGCGGTTCTCAGGCTCGCTCCAGAAAGGGCATGCAAAGCCAAAAGGGTTAAAGCGAGCGGGAGAGAGAGCGAGATAGCGAGAGAGAGAAACCCGAACCGCATCCCGAACCCGACTGTCCAGACAGGTTAGCAGCAGCAGCAGCAGCAGCAGCAGCGGCGGCGAAAGGTGAGCAGCGTATAAGAGATTACGATTCCGTCTGCTCTTTGCGCACGTTCTCGCTCTCTCTCACTCTCGCTCTCTGCTTTACAGACTCTCTGCTGCTTACTCTCCGGAAGTTGTGGTGGCTGCAATGCTGGCGTCGCGCCGTTCATAGGCGCTTTATTCCCTCAATATTCCTCAATTGTTATTCTGCGGCATCGTACGTGAGCGCGGACCGAGAAAATCAACGTCGAATCTCAATTTCAGTCCGTATCTGAAGCTGAAGCTGAATCGCACACAGCGTTTAGTGAGTGTCTCTTGTGTCTCGGTTGTTGTAAGTGCTCTCCTCCCACTCTTTACCTGTCTCTGTCCCTCTGCGTCTGTGTCTGTGTCTGTGTGTTTGTGTGTTGAGTTTGACTCGGAAAATTGTACAAAAATATGGATACGAAATTGATTAATAAATTGCGCTGAAGCAAAAGCGATTACGGAGCGGCAATCAAGCGGAACCCAGCCCATGGCCCAAGGGGTGGCTGCACCCCTCGTGAGTGTGTGCTCGTGCGTGCGTGCGTGAGTGTGTTTCGCGTTCAATAAAAGCGAAAATCAAAATGAATATTATCATGGCAGTTACAGAAACAGAATCAGTGTCAGAGCCAGGACCACACCCGCGCGGGTGCACAGGCTAAAAAAGAAAAAAAAAAAAACCTACAGCCGCTGTAGGAGAAAACCCAAAAGAAAAACAGCAAAAACAGCAGCAGAGTTCTGGCTCTGTAGAAGAAAAATTCCAGTTTCGTAAGGATCGCAAAATACGAAGAGAGAGAGAGAGAGGGAGCGCGCGGGAGAGCGCACAAGAGCGCGAGAGAGCAAGAAAGTTGCTGCGAGAGTTGACTGGAAAGAAAACATTAAAAGGGGAGGGAGCTACATAGCTGGCCTGCTGGCTGTGGCAAGGATTTTCGCGACAGTTGCGCAAGTGGACATCAAATTCCCGTTATTATGGAATTTTCACTGCACGAAAAACCGTTACGCATCAGCTGTGCTGCGGCTCTGCGGAAGTGAAATGACATTGAAAGTAGAAGAAATAAATCTCAGAAAATCTGGATAAATGCTGCCAAAAGTATGTCCAAAATTCGATGTGGCTTGAGCAGAGATTATCCCGAAATTTGTCAAAGAATTTGAAAGTTTTTTCGGGCAGTCAAGAATCGAATGGCCCAAAAATAAAACCCAATATTTTGCTGCCCTGGAAAACTGGTACTCACTGGCCACACGCTCAACCCCACTCTGGCGCTCTATGGCTCTGCCCCTGTGCAGCGCATTTCCAGCTCTGAGAGGCAGCAGCACGAGGAGCTGCCTGGCTGTCGACAGCCAAACAGTCGCAAGTCTCGAAACGGCAATTGGTGTGGCGGTGCGACGTGTGGCACAGCTGTGTGGAGAAGTACTAGCTAGCTGATAGCCTACTGTGATTTTCTGTGTAAAGGGAGTGGAGCTCCAAAGAACAAAGGCAAAGCCAGCAGGCGCCAGCTCTCGCGCGGTGTGTGGCCATGCTAATAAAGTGTCCTCTAATGCCACAACAATTATATAATGTACGGTAAAACTCGTTGAGTTGAGTTGTGGCAGTGGCGGCGGCGGCAGCAATTACAAAAGACAAAAGGCGTGACCCTCGCGCGCCCCAATGCCGCCGCATGAGTCACGTGTGCGTGTGTGCCTCTGTGTGTGTGTGTGTGTGTGTGTGTGTGTGTGTGTGTGTGTGTGTGCCAATAGGACATCAAAAGTGCCAGACAATCGAAAAAACAATTGAGGCCCAAAGCCTCGCGATTACAACATCAAAAGCGAATAATTCTCGGAATAATTTTCCTTATTTTTACGCCATATTGATTTTATTTTTGTTGTGCATAAAAGCCGCGCCTCTCCCAGCCTCTGTGTGTGTGTGTGTGTGTGTGTTTATGTCTTATGTTTTTGCCTTTGTTCTGTCCTGCCATCAACCCAAAGAATAACATAAAAATGCTCCTTCCCTTTTGTGCTGCAGCAGCCCCACGTAGAAAGTCAACGGCTACAACGGTTTCAAAGTCCTTCGTCCTTCATCAAACGCATAGCCAAGTGAATGCTTGAATGCTCGAAGGGAAAGTGTCATAAAGCGTGCGATTATCCTGTAAACAAAGTGTAAAACAACAACAGCAGAGAGTCCACCAACCCCCCCAGCAGCCAGCATCAAGAACAACATTCGATCCGCAACAGCCAGGAGTTGCTCCAATAAAACCTTCACATTTGGAGTGCATGAAAAGCGGAAAAGCGGAAAGAACAAAAGCAAACACTGCGGCATCATAACAGGGGAACAGGGGAACGAGCACGGACACGGGCAACCCGCTGTCGGATTGGAGGATTTTTACGACCTGAGCAATCAATTCTGCTGAGTTCTGCGTTTTGCTGCTGGTCAGGCAGGGTAGGAAGAGCCCACCCACCACCCATCCACCCCACCAACATTGGACTCTGGATCTGAACACATCGTATAATGGTTGCCCAATTGAGGTGAGTTCAAAATTTCAATATGCGAACAGACCCGCCCGCGGCTCGACTAAAACTCGACTAAAAACTACTCCGCAGGGAAAACATCAACTAGACAGGGGTGGGAGCTGAAACACAGCATAAATTGCCAATACTCGGACTGAACACAAAGCAATCAAATACGCCCGACGACCGGGGGCTAAAATTTAATTACAATTTATGAAATTTTCAATTACATTGGACCAAAAGTGTAAATAAGTGCGAATGCGAGAGCGTTGGGGCATTATGGCACAATTCAATTACAAAATATATATTTGAGGCCAGAAAAAACACACGCACACACACGGACCAACAAAAAACAACCACTAAAAAGTGGGCCAGAGCCAGAGCAAACGTCAGGGAAAATGGAAAACCAACCAGAGAGAGACAGCGAGCCATCCCAGGCAAGTGCAAGGGGAAGCTTGATTGGTTTTGTGGCTTTGGAGGCTACATCATGCTCCTCAGCTCAGTCTGCAATGATATTGAGACAGAGAGAGAGAGACCGGACAGATGGTCAAATGCAATTGGAAATGCTCGTAACGAAGCAACAAACATGTGTAAGCGATGACGGAGACTCCGACAAAGGGCCACCAGAGTTATTAGTGGCATCTGTGGATATGGATCTATGGGCTCAGGAAATTGAAATTCCCATAAACGGAGACACAAAACACAGTGCAAAAAGAGAGGCAGGCCAACTGCGTTTTGCGCTTCACTAAATGCTCTGTCTCGGGGTCTCTTGTTCTATCTTTGCTCTGTCTCTATTCTGTTTTTGTGTCTCGAGCAATCATTTATTCGAATTTCCACTTTCCGTCGCTGGCCGTGGCCCCAGGCCTCGAGATTTCCAGTCGGGGATTTGTTTTGGGGCTCTAATAATGATAAATGAAAGTGTGTCGCTCTGATCGATGATGCGTCCCCAAAGCAAGAAAGCAAGAAAGTAAGAAAGAAAGGATTATATTCCCCAGACATTTGCACTCAAACGCAGATTTATGTGCCGAGCTGCCGCCGAGCTGCTGCTCATCAGCAAATCGATTTCTTATTACAAACAAAGTCGAAGTTCCATTTTACTTTACATATGAGGAGTGGGCGCCTTGCGTGACTGCTGGCTAAGGTCATATGCAGAGTTGGAGTCAAATAAAAAGCCAAAAGCCCGAGTCAAAACGGGTTATGGGCTATGATGACGTCGCTTAGCTACACAGCAGTCTCCCCCCTACATAATGATAACGATTTTTTCCCACGAATGCAGCCAAATTGCTGGAACAAAACATAAACAATGCGAGAAAACTACAAACAAAGCAGCAGCAGCAGGGGGGGGGGGATTGCTGGTCTCCGCTGGTCACTCGTCAGTCAGCGAGTCTGCTTTAACGCGCTCAATTATGTCTACGATTCATTGGAATTTTGCTAGAGGCTGAAGCTATGCTCTGCTCTTGGGGCATCCAATAAACCAGAGCAAACGATCGAGCAGCTTTGGGTATACACACACAAACAGAGCGACTCAGAGCTGTGGCCAAAGTTGGCGCCCAAAAAACTACAAACTGGCGCACATAATGAGGAGCGCGAGACCTGCGACTCTCAGCGCTGAAACTTGAGTCCAAACAACACACAAAATAAAAGCCAGGCAAACGTAGAAGGCGTAGAAGTTTTTGTTTTTGTTTTTGGAGGCAGAAGTTCAAGACTTGGAGATCGGTTTACACTGGAGTTTATGTATCGCTCTATGGCTTATGTATCTCTCGCTTATATACAGCATCGTCGAGCGTATAAGAGAGCGCTCGGACCACGACTTGACTGCAACTCGAACTTGTTTTTCTTTTGCAAAGCGACTCCCTCCAGACTCCGATAGATACACAGAATTTCCTGCAGCAGCCAGCCAGCCAGTCGCTGCTCTCTGTGTGTGTGTTGAGAGTCTCTGGATGAAAACATAAAATGCAATTTGCTGTCGACGACGATCTTTCACACATATGAGACAGGTACAGGTAGCTAGGTAGCCAGGGAAACCATTTCAGCAGCAGCAGCAGCAGCAGCAGGGCTTCAGCTGTGCTCTCAGGTCGAGTGTTGCACCCACAAGGCAGTGGCACTGGCACTGGCAGTGGCAGGGTGCATGGCTTTGCCTTTGCTTTTGTTGTGTTTTTACACTCCATTGGCAGTGAAGCGTTAAAATTGACCCAGTTGTTGATTTATTTTTACAGCTCTGCGAAAACAGGGAGTCAGTCGTTGGGGCAGCCATGGGAAAGGGTGGCAAGGGGTGCAACTGCAATATGAAAAACAATGCCCGAATTTTCGTTTTTCATTTTCAATTTCTCCATTAATATGCATGAAGTTCGAATTTCTGAATATTCGAACGGGAGAGCCAGCCAGCCAGCGAGCACGATTTGTGTCTCGTTTCGCTTTAAGGTCCGTCAGCCAGGCAGCTGCGGACGGGCAGGCGGCCGTGCACGAATGCATTTTCAATTTGCTGGCAAAAATTCCGGCCTGCAAGCAGAGAGGGAATGGCAGCAGGCAGCACAGGGACGCAGCAACTTTGCAGTTAAAGTTGAAAATTGTTTGCATTTTTTCGCTTGCGATAAAAAACAATAAGTATCTCCCTGCCACAAGCGAAGGCTACAAAGTACTGTCAGAGACAACTTTTGCAACATGCCCCTCTGCCCTTGAGCGTGTCTCTGTCCGCTCTTTTAATAACTATGCGGGTTCTTCTTTTGTTTTCTTATGGCCCAAAACTTCTGGAGCCGAAGGGGGACAGTGCTAGCAGCGGAATGTGAAAATGTTTAAGTGGAAAGCCAGGCAAATTAAAATATTTCCATACAGCACAAAAAATGCACGGACTTTTCAAGTTGGCAAAAAGAAAAGGGAAAACGTCCAGAAAAAGAAGTCACAGGGGTGCCCGCCCGGCCATAATGGTTAACCAATACCAAAAAGCGGCCACAAAACGGGGCCCAGTCTGCCCTCTGCCCTCTGCCCCTACCCGTTGTAAAGTGTTTCGGTGTTCATTATTTCGTAGTGGCCATTAAAGTAATTTGCCACACTTGTCGCCGGCCATTAGGCCCCCATTAAAGCGCAATCAGAAATCTTGCTACCCCCGGCCGACACCCTCTCAAAGCAGGCCTCTGCTTGACCAGCAGTTGCTTCACCCTTCGCCAGTGCCACTTCGATGCTCGAGTATCAATTTGAACAACGAAAAAGTTGCCAAAGTTCTCGATGCACGAACCCTTTTTATTAGTTTTGAGATATCGACAGGAGCCCAGCCAGTGTGGAGGCAGCGAGGACCAGCCTTTAATAAGGACATTCAGGCCACAACAGCAAATAGTTCAATGGACTCGTCAAAATGCTCTGGAAAAAAGGGAGGCAGCAGGAGCGTGTTTGCTGGCTTGTGTGCGCCCTTTTGTATGAAACATAAGACGCAGCTTAGTCCCAGTCCGCAGTGCCGCTGAAAAATCAATAACCTGCCAAAGTGCTGCTCGCTCGCTCTCTGCATCTGGCCTGGGCGAAACTGTTGGCCAAGTTTGCGCCAGGCATTGCCAGCGCTTCGTTGTTTTGTTTGCTTATTCAATTTCGAGGCTGATATGCCCCATTACAAGGTACAGCACATGACATATACGTAATTACGTTTTGAACCACCCATCCACCCATCCGATTGCCACTTTAAAGCATGGAAATTTATTTATTGCATAATGGGAAAAGTTTTGCACTTCAGTCATGATTTTGCCGCGCTCCCCCCCACTCCCTTACGGCTGCTGGTCGCCCTTGCTCTTGTTCTTGTGCTCCTTTTCTTTTCCTTTTCCATCTTCTTCCGCTATTCAACATTCAGCAGCATTTGATGCAGCGACCAAAAGACGTGCGTAAACAGGGGTGGAATGGCAGGCAGGCAGGCAGGCAGCGTCGACTCTCGAGTGCTAAACTTTTTGCCCGAATCCCCGTTTGGCTTTTTTTCCCGCCGCCCCTCTTTCCACCTCTGCTTGAAATCAACTTTATGCGAGCGGAGAGAAGCGCCAAGCAAAGTTTATGGTCATGTCCGCTGCTCTCGAGGAGTCGGAGCGGAGTTGGGGGTGTGGGTTGACTGCCTGAATGGATGGATGGCTGGCTGGGTGGCCGTTCATTAGCGTTGCCATTACATTTATTTATTTTTCTTCCATTCCGTTCTGTGGAATGTGTTTTGCGCCACCCCGTTACAGTGCGTCCGAAAAGTCAGTGGAAGTTAGAGCCGCTAAAGACTAAAGAGGGAGTCCACCCACCCTTTAGTTAGTGTGAGAGCTTTAGTTTTAACAAGTTTTAAAAAAGTTAAATGAGAGACACAAAACTTCATATAATAAGTGAAGAGGCGAAGAGCTGCAAGGCAGAAATGGCTGGGGAAAGTGTACGGTAATGAGGGGTGCGGGGTGGAGGGCCAAAGAGCTGACAGCTTCTATAGAAAAAATTCTATGTTGCACGCATGTCTGCAGTTATTAGTCGACCTCAGCTCACAGTCTTCTGCCCGTCCTGCAGCCTTCAATTTGTGGTGGGCAAAACTTTTTCTGAAGCACTTTACGGGGATTTATGTGAAAGAGACAGAGCGCAGCCCCCAACCCCTCCTTGACCAAGTCAAGAAAATGAAAATGAATAAAGATACAGCGGGAAAAAAGAGAAACGAAGACAAACCAAAAGATGGAAAAGTTTTGCAGGGCCCAGGCTAAATTTTCACATCCGCCGGGGTCCTGGCTCTCCCTTTTGATATTTTCACTCGTCTTGGGACTGCATAAATAATAACACAAACTTTTATTATTAATTTTGCTTAATCGAAATGCCGCAATTAAGCAGCAAGCATAAAACTTTTGCTCGTTTTGCTGACTCCTTTGTTCAGCATTTTCCTTTTGCTCTGACGCGCAGCCGGAACCCTTGGCGGCTCTGCTGTTACTTTAGTTTTTGGGAAATATTTGTGCCCAAGCCCAAGTGAGACTTCAAGTGCGACTCCGAGTGTACGAGCAAAATATTTTCTAACTTAAACTTTTGCCACAAAAAACAGAGAGCAAAGTTTTGTGCAGTTTCGTTTCAGAAATTGTATTAACAATTTAATTGCTGCAAAGCTGCTAGCCACGCCCCTCTGTAGCAGCAGCATAATTGTTGAAAATTGTACAACGAATAAGTGAGAATCATTTGAAATAAGAAATTGCAGACGTACCGACCGTGCAACTTTGTGCGCCGTCATGCCTGCCGCTGTCATTGTGCTCCCCCCGCCTGGCCAATACACAATGAATGACCAATAAATAACTCTGCTCACACATGGCCCGTCGTCGTCAAGTGAAACAATCCATTATGGCAGTCAACCATTTGGAGCCGCACAAAAGCCGAGATGCTGCTGTGTCTCCGTAATAAATGAATGAGTGAATGAAAATTTGTTGCGTAATGGGGGGCAAGCCGATAAGAAAGTGAAAACTAAATGAGACGGCAGGCAGCACACACACACACAGACGCAAATATATTGTAAAAAGTATAAAACGAACGGACAGCAGCACAAAGCCATTGCTCCGACTCATTTCCTGCCCACAGTCCCCTCCCCACACTGCCCTTCCTACAGTCGGGCCAGCCATTAGGTTTGCGGGCCCATTACGGGGCCCTGTTCTTGTGCCCTTAGACTGCGCACAGGAACCCGCAAACATCCTGTTGATGTCAGCAAATTTTATTTATTTGTGGTTCGTGTTGTATTACAACATTTTAGAGCAATTAAAATTGTACAATGGCCGAATGCTCGGGCCATTTTGCATGGCCCAAGCACGAAGCCCAAACATGGCCACAGCTCTTGGGTCTATCTGGGCGCATTTTTTTGGATCATTTAACGCTAAAGTGCCTAATGATATATTGACTTTGCTGCTCCTGCTCCTGGCTCCTCTTGCTCCTCCTGCTGTTATGTTTCAAACTTTCACGTTTACTTTCGTGCCCCGCCCTGCTAATGGGCCAAAGTTTTTTTTTGTTTGGCGGTGCACAGAGATAGGAGAAAGGATAGGTGGAAGGTGGAAGGTGGAAGGTGGAGAGAACTCATTAGATTAAGTGATAGCATTCCGCTTTATGGCCATATCTTGGCTGCCGAACATCATTGGGAAGTTAGTTGGGGGCCGGGAGGCTGCGTTTTAAAATAATTGCCGTAGATTCTGGACCTGCTACGGGGGGCCATGGCTTGTCGAAAAGGGGATAAGGGTTGTCAATGCAAAGCTGCCCCGGTCCATTGTTATGCAGTTGGCCTACATAGGAGTTTTCCCCTCTGGCCCACTGCTGCTGCCTTCCCACTGCTGGCAACTGCCTCCCTTTTGCTTCTTTGTTCGGGGGCATTGTTGCTGTTGTTTCAGCTTTGCTAACAAGCTTACTGCCAGATGGCTTAAGGGCTCATTCCCCCAAATGCTAGCCAGAGAGAGAGAGAGAGAGAGAGAGAGAGAGAGAGAGCTAGCGAATGGAGCAGGGCTTTCCATTTCATTAAAGTTTCAAGGCGTACAACAACGCGGCGTATGAGTGATACTAAAATGTGGAAGAAACAGCAATCCCATGGATTCTTGGAAAATGGGACACATTCTGTGGCACTCGACGACCAACTCGGCTCTCCTTGGCCGGGACTTGCTGCGGCACAATGTGCAAAAGTTGTAAAATTTGTTAGGGACACACACAAACATACATATATGTGTGCTCCAGCAGGACCTGTCGAAATGTCTTGGGGTGTGGCAGCAGGCGACAAGTAGCATTGGTCGAGTGGCCACTCGCACTTATTGGAGTGCCAATGGGCGCTGTAGCGAGTAGCGAGTAGTCCTCCTAGCGACTCCTTGCCAAAAGATTCGGGCATTTGGGGGGCCGCAAGTTGTGGCGCACAACATGCTTAATTAGTTTCTGAATCCCAGGCAGGACCAGCACCACGACCTGACAGGATTTGTGGCTGCCAGGAGGAGGAGGAGTACTGAGGGTTTTTAATTAAAACTGGCGCTGCCCTTTTCCCTTTCCGCAGTAATGCAAATTAGCGCCAAGTAGCTGCCGCGTGGAAGATCATGCGGTGAATCCTGTGTGCCGTGTGTGAAGTCAACCAAAACAGCTGGAACCTTTACTCCTGCTCCTGCTCCATCAGTCGTTGGCGGTGACGGAAGCGGATGCCATAAAGTGCTGCCGCCGCACCAACAGCAACGACAGACAGCAGAGCCGAAAAATAAAATGAAAGCTCCACATGCGGATCTGCACACACAGTCACACACATTTTAATGACAACGACGTGGCCGACAATTCAGTTATGGGTCTCATGGCACAGTCGCTTACGCCCCCCTGCCATAGACAAAAACAAAGGACAGCCAGCAGCGGCAGGACCTGTGACAGTAGGCTGGGTTGTCAGGCAAACCAATCAACTGATTTAGTGCACGGCACATTCACATCTCGATGGGGCCGCATCTCATCCGCCTCGTTGTCCTCGTCCGGCTTTGCATTTGGTTGCTGCTGCTGCTGTTGGGAGGTCGTCTGGCTACGTGTATCAGCAAATGCAATTCGTTTGCTGATTTGTCCAACCCCCTATCGGTGTATCTGTGGGGCTGGGGCACATTATGCGCTGGTCGAGTCTCAACTTGAGCTGATTTACAAATGAAATCATACGCCATGGCGGGCATTTCGGTAATGAAAATTCAGCCATAAGGGAAATCATTTTTCCGGCTTTTGTTCTATTTTAGTTGGCTCTGTGTCGGGTCCCAGCATCCTGCCTGACTTTGGACAGGGAAGAGCAGACAGCGCCGCAGAGTTAATGCGATTTTTGCTGCTTGCTTGTTGGCTGCCTGACTGACTGACTGACTGACTGACTGACTGACTGGTTGGTTCCCTTTCTCCCTCTCTGCCTGTTTGGGCTTTTAGTTTTGTGGGAGCTGTGGGATTCGAGTACGCTCTATAAATAAATTTTCCGTTTTAATAAACTTGTCATAATGTAGCAGCAGAAGCAAAACGGAAACTTTTAATAACGCTTCACAGAAACCTTGAACGTTATTAAAATTTTACATGTCATGCCAAAAAGGATTAAAACTTACGCACACACACAAGGCAGAAGGAGGAGTGAGCGGGAGAGTGCGGGAGCAGGGCTGTTGTGGCTGCTCCTGCTGCTGTCTGTCTTCTTTTGTTCTCTGCTGTCTCTCCCCTCTGGCAGCCTGGTATTAAGTTTTGCATTAAAATGACACTAATGACGTTTATACAGCTCCGTCAGCCACGGAAATGTAACTTTTCACCGCAGAAGCCAACTAAAAGAAGGGCTCCTGTGATGTTCCTGCCTTTTCCTGTACTTTTTTTTTGCTCAAGTTACTTAATTGCAGTGACAACACACCAGTGCCAGCAAGGGCTTTCCTTCCTCTATGGTAATGGAAATGCTTACACAAATGCTTTGCTTGCAATTTAAAATACACGCAGGGATCTCCTGTCTGTCTGTGGGTTCCTGCCCTGCTCCTTGCTGCCTTCAGTCTGTTTCCCATTTTGTACAAATTAAGCGGATTCCGCTCAAAGCATTCCATTCGCCGAATAATTTAATTAAAAACACATTTCTTGCTTTGTTCTCCACTCGCTTTTGCACCTTCAATTTCTTTTGGCTGCATACCTGTGGCCAAGTCATAAAACACAGCGACTGGCAGCGGGCTATGCCACAAATTCAATTAACAATGCAACAGTAGAGGGGCGCCACCTCCCAGATCTCATTCCTATAACAATGGGTGTCTTCCCCCCATCTCAGTGTCTCGAGCGACACGAGTTTTACATTAAAACCAAAACTTTTATTGCCAAACAATGAGCAGCAGCAAAACTTTGTGCTATTTGTATAGGAGAGGGCAGAGCAAAGCCTTCGCCGCGTAAGTTTCTGTCGCCCAATCTTTGCTAAGTGGTGGGCTGATGGGTGGGTGGGTGTCGCCTTATCAGTTCGTAGTTCTACAACATATTAGCTGCTTAATTTTACGGACGTGTGTGTGTGTGTGTGTGTGTTTGGGTACAGGACTGTTTGGGTGTTGAAATGGAAAACTTTTGTTTATTAATTTGTGTAAGGAGCGTTGTTAAAGTTTTGTCGTGACCCGAGATTTTGGTCTGTCATCGTTGCCAGAGATTAATCGTGGAATATTGCAGTCTGTAGATGGCCAATGTCGGTCGATGTCTGTTGACACTTGACGCCTGACGCCTGAAGCATGATGGATGCAACGATGGCTGCCAAGTGACAGCTTCATCAAGTGCAGCCAGGTGCCAGGCTGCAGCAAGACATTTACTCACTCTGAACTCACGCTCTCCTTTTTCGTTACAGATGACGCCACTGCCACAAGTGAGTAGGAGGAGGATACGTTAGTGGCGGCGGCATTGACTATGGGAACAGAGGCATGGGCGTGTGTGCGGACCTTGGGTCTCATCGATGGTGTCGGGCATTGAGCCACAGCCAGCCACCAAAGCAGCAGCAGCAATCCTCAAACAGCTCTCCAGCAGCAAACACAGCCACAGCCACGATTATAGCTACCACGAAAACGGCTGCATTCACAGTGAAAACAACAACGAGAAGAAGAGGACGAAGACGAGTAGAAGAAGGCGGTGACGAGAGCGAGAACGAGAACGAGAACGAGGAAGTGAATGCCGCCAGATCGAGTGCACTCTTTGCTAGCTGCTCAGGACCTGCCACCAGATCGATACAAGTTATCAAATTTGTGTTGATTTCGTTGCTTTCCCTACTAGCGGAACATGCACAAACGCACAACATTCCAGGTAAGTGAGGTCCTAAATGAATGCAACTGATTTCCAGACGCAGCTTAATTCAATTTCTGGCTGAGCAGCGACAAAAATTACAGTAAAAAAGTGATAAACGTTTTTTGTTGTACTTTTTAAGCCCCAAAAGTCCTTGAAGTACCACTGATTGGAGTGGGCGAAGGAAGTTACAGAAGAGGGATAGAAAACGGACTCGAGTCCACTCCAATCTAATGCCCGTTGTCCAGCCATGTGGGTAGATTTTTATGCCGTGTTCAGGCAAAATTTAATGGTGCACAATAAGCGGCTTACGTGCCGGGCAAAGCAGATTACATTTTGGCAATTAGTTGACAGTCGACTGGCTGACGGACAGACGAAAAGTGCCACTCAATTCGGTTTTTGGATTCACATTCAGATTCATGCAGCGTCATCTGCCCCCGGGGGGGGGGGGGGGGGGGGAAAAAAGAGTGGCATATGAGTGCCTGTGGTGTTCGTTTTTCCCATCAAAATTCCACGAAAAATAAGAGTCCTGCGTAGGCGGCGTTCTGTTGAATTCAATAAGCCATTTCCCATCCCCACCCTGCGCAGCACATTACAAGTTGCTACTTTTCGTTCGCTGCCGCTCAATGTACCGTGACGTGCCACGTTCTGCCTTCCACGTTCCTCGAGTGAATTAATTCAATTTAATTTAGCCGAAAATTGGAAAAACCGCTTGAGATTCCTTAGCCTTCGGCAGGCTGGCAGTCAGGCAGTGGCCATGATGGCCACTTTGCTGCACGGTCGAAAGGTCAACTGCTTGCCATTGGCGGCAGGGTGGCTCTGGGGCGTGGCAGGCGCTAGAAAATACCGAAATGAGTTCCCGGAAAAACGACTCAACTTGGCTTTAATCAATGAAAACAAAGTGCGGCGCTCAGTCGCTGCTGAACTCGAGTGCTCGAGTGCGCTCCGCACTGAGTGCTGGCAGAGTGGAAATGTCTGCCCTGTGAAGGACATTCTAAATGGAATAATGAAACCACTTTTGCATGTTAACGCCATCAAAAGGCGCGACAGACACACGAGGGCGACACTGACTTCCTGCTGCTGTTGCTGCTGCTGTTGCTGTTGCTACCCTCTAGACTTGCGACATGTCTGCAGCATTATCAAAGGGCAATAGACGCACAAGTGCGGCGACTCTACGCTTCTCATTTCCATCATCATCATCATTATGAGCAGCATCCTGCTATCCTCATCGTTGTCGTTCTTCTCCTGTTGTTAATGTTAATGTTTCTTTTCTTTTTTTTTGGGAGGAAGCAGGCTAGGACTGGGGCGTGCTCTGGAGTGGCGTTGCAAATAGTCTGCCAAAGCTGCTGGCCAAGTTAACATAAATTTATGCAAATGCCAAAGTCAACAAGCGTGCAGTGCATAAAACGAGCCAAAGAGCAGGGCACGGTGGCTGCGACAGTGGCCAGGGACAGGGACAGTGGCAGTGGCAGGGGACAGTGGGCCGACGAGATGAATGACGGGGCCCGGCTGAGTGAGTGACTGGTTAAGTGTCTAGTCAAGAGTGGCTAACAAAGACGTCATGTAACCAAGTCCTGACAGGCTCGCCCCCGCCCTCGCCCTTTCGCTCGCTCCTAGCTTCATTTTCCCATTTTCACACTGCAAAGAAAATTATGCAAAACGCATTAAGATGATTTTTGCTGTTGCCATTGCTCCGCACCCAATCAGAGCAAGCTCTGGCACATATCCACTTCCACATTTGATTTCGATTCAGCTGCAGAGTTGCCCCCCCCCCCCCCCCCCCCCCC
>NW_022995746.1:2445320-2524766 GCF_900245975.1 Drosophila guanche
CCCCCCCCCCCCCCCCCCTGCAAAAATCAAAGCCACAATGCAGGAGGACCAGCACGGACTTCCAGCAACTCGATTGCAATGGCAGCAGGGAGCAGGCTGCGGGCGTCAGCTCAGCATCATCCACATGTGCAGGTCAAAAGTTGTTTGTTAACAAGTTTAGTGTCATGCCCAGGAGCCAAGAGCCAGCAGACAGTAGGAGTCTTTCCCGCTTCGAGTGGAGTCCGTGTCTGTAACAGGATATGCTCACGTTATGGCATTTGCTTCTTAGTTGTTGCTGCTGTTGCTGCTGTTGCTGTTGTCCTGCTGTTTCCGACAATTCATTTGCATTTCCGTTGTGCGCCAATCTGCTGCACAAAAATGTTCAACTTCAACTTCAATTTTGACTCGTGCCCAACACCCACATTCGCATCTCGCACAACAAGCAGCCTAATCAGCGACTGTCAAGTGTCCAACAGACACACACCTACCGAAGGATGGACTGACAAGTGACAAACGCTAATGAAATGTCACGAGTGCTGAGGGGCAGTGTGTCAGAGAGAGAAAAACAGACAAGTTTTGCGTCAATCAGCGTCTGAGAGTGTGTGCTCCGAGAGTTTCGTGTCCAATAACTTTTGTTTGAGTGCCTCAAACCACTGCAAATTCCTCTACACTTTCCCCTGCACATTCTATTGGCTAACTGTTAATATCCACACCTCTCGGGTCCTCTACACATCAGCCATTGACCAGCACTTGACATGTGACCGACGTAGTCCATCAACAAATCCATTAAAAAAAAAAGTAACCAAAGCCTCCCTCGGGGGCATGTTCGGGCGCTGCCAACACATCACACGGAATGTCAGCAAAAGGAGAATGGAAATGGTAGAATCGTGCTGAATGTCACGTCTAAATAGAATAGCAATAACGACGGCGCATCGAGCGTCAACGGACTGCGGCTTTTACACCGAATTAACTGGATTATGGGCGCAGCACGTCCCTGGGGGAATGCTCTCGATCCTAGATGCCCAGCAAGTAATGCAATTTTTTCTCTCTCTCTCTCTCCCGTTCTCTTTTTGCAGAAGATGCGGTGCACATTACGGCCATACTTGGCGAGGGTGTCATCTTCAACTGCCATGTGGAGTTCCCCAATGACCATCCGGTGCCGTATGTCCTGCAGTGGGACAAGAAGGTGAGCGAAACGGTACGATATCACAGATAACATTTCTTCTCTAAACTCTCTTTTTTTACAATACGTTGTTCTGATACGCAAAAAGCAAGAAAAAGTAAGAAACAGTCAGATAAAAAAAACGACCAAAAACCCGACCCGTTACCACGCACGCAAGAGGGCGCCACACAGTAAACCAAAAACCAAAACCAAATCAATCAACCAATAAAATGAATACTACTACTGCTACTACTACTCTATCCTACTCCCAAATGAATACTCTAATATTCAGTGTGATATTTTCTCTATAAATACAAAATACTGAGAGCATCTCGAATCATTATTTCTTGAGTTTTTCTGTTATTTCTTGGCATCCTTTCTGTTAACTTAAAAGCTTTCAAATCAGCTACGGCTTTCGGCTTGCAGTGCTGCAAACCCTTAAACAGATTAAATTTGTGTTCCGATATATATACAGCCGATATCGGATATACGTATAGTCAGTCTACCTTGCTTGAGATAACTATCGTTCGTATAAGTGTTCGTTTATGTGTTTGCCCGATTGGTACCTACTCGTATTTTGCATACCATTTATTCGAATTTTAGTTCCAGTTCTTCATCTACCATCTGACCCAACCCTACAGACACACAACACACACACTGACACTGTTCTCTCCTAGGCAGCAGGCTTACTTTCAGCTTTGTGCAAGCGAAACATTCTTCCACACACAACACACTCTACTGTACACACACTCTCTGTACACTCTGAAATGATTATTTTTGCGGCATTCGAATGAAACAATTTTTAATGAAAATTATTTATCAATTTGAAGGGCATTGAACGGGCTTCACAGCACCCGGATACCCCACCCACAAAGAGAGCGAAAGAGAAGAAACTCGATCAAAATATATCTAAAAAAAAAAAACAAAAAAACAAATAAAATTCACAAAACCCACCAAATTCCATTTTCGAAATTCGTTCGACTCGAAACATAAAACTACATAAAATATATGTACAACACACACACACACACACAGCCAAAATGTAGCGTTTAGCTTAGCGGCTCACTGCAACGAACATTTTACCAGCTCTTGTTATTCTCCTCCTCTCTCATCTAAATGCAAAAAACCAAACTCAAATCCAAAAATCCAAAAATCCAAAACAATTAGCCACAACATTCATAGCTGAGCAAAGTACACGTTCCACTCTCACGTACTCTCGGTACTCCTCGTGCTCGTATTGAAAACAAATTAGTCACAGAATTTTCTCAGATTTTCTCCACTGCACTCTTGAACCACAACCCACAACAGGCACCAGGCAGTGTCACAGTCGGAGGGAAATATGCTAATGTTTGGCAAAGTTGAGCCGTAGATAAACAGACGAAAGATTTATTCTCCGAATTCCGTGAGGATGAATGCGAAAACTTTTCAACTCTGCCACTGGCCATCCGGACAATCAGTTAGTGACGGATTGATGGCAGTACTCTGACTCTGACTTTGACTCTGCCAAAAGTTTTGCCACCAATGCAAATTCCTGTAGGATAAGCAAATTGTATTCCAATCAAATAAGCAAACGAGGCAATCCAATACTCGTAATAGACAGCACCAGCAAAAACACCAAACCAAACCACCCCACCACCACCCACACTCATAACTTGTTCATACTCTGTTGAAATTCTTTAATTTTCATTTCGGAATTTTCTGTGTAATAATATATTGTGTAATAATTTGCATGCCGCTCTCTCTCTCTCTCTCTCTCTCTCTCGCTGGTATTTTATTTCTCATTTTTCACTGTCTCCTCTGTGTCTCTGTGTGTCGCTGGGAGACATTGCAGCTGTAGCAATGGAAACTTTGATAAAGCCAACTAACGTGGGCAACCTCAAGCTCAAGCTTGAGCTTCAACTTCAACCTAAAACCTCAACCTCAAACAGCTTACTTTCCATAATTTCAAGCACGCCTAAGCCTAGCAAACTAACTTTCTTCAGGCGGCCAGAGAGTGGAAGTGGAAGTGGAGTGGGGCTGCTGCTGCTCTAGTTCCAGCGATTGTTGCCTGCCGCTTGATAGCAAAAACTAAGAAAAACCGCAAGGATAATAAAGTGGAAATGCCGACGCTGTGGCCAGGATAAGAATGCAATGTGGGGGGGATGGGCATGGGGGCGTCAAAGTCACGCGGAGAATGCACTGCAAAAAGTTCCTTCTGTCTATGTGGTGTGTGTGTGTGTGTGTGGCAGATAACGTCCTCCTGCTGTCCTCCTGCTGCCGCTGCCTTTTTTGTGCGAAAGTTAAAAGTTTTACAAGCAATTTTAATGCCAAACAAAGTTATAAGTACTGCAAAAAAGTATGTTTATGTTTTGTCGCGATAAAAATGCACACACACACACACACACATCGAGAATGGGAAAAATGGGAAAAACGTAGCAAAAGAAAAACATTAAATGGCCGAATTAAAGGGATTAACATGGCTTTAGCTTTTAATTTATGCCCTCGTATATCTCTCATTCTCTCTGTCTCTCGGGCCTTACATGCATTGCTGGACCATAAAAGTGGATGGAAATGGAACAGAAAATTCCGTGCGCTATTCATTAAATGCTGCCTACTTTTGTGAGCGCGCTCTTTAAAGCAAAGAGGGAGAGAGACGACAAATAGGCCACACCGAGCAGAGGCGTCACAGTCTGGAGTTGCCTTAGTTGCAATCTAAATTAATTGCTACTGAATAAATTAAGCGGAAAAATGTTTGCCGAGCCAACTTATGACGCTTCTGCGAGTGCGAATATTAATTTTGGCCCCCAACGACCAAGGGCCCAGAGAGCAGGGGCCAGGACCTCGTTTGTTGCCTGTCTGTCTATCTGTCTGTGTCTCACTCTCTCTCTGTCTGTCCCTGAATGTGCCACGACAGGGTCCCTTTGCTCCGCCTCGTGTGCCACGGATGCCAAAGCAAATTATTTCATACGTCAGCCTAGGAAATTATTAAAACGTCCATAAGTTTTAATAAGCGAGAGAGGCGTAGGCGTAGCTGCCTATCTATCGTTGCCAGACGGCAGGCAGGCAGCAGCAAGCCCCCGTCTAATTACGAAAATAAATCGATTAACTCTCAGGGCTCAGGGATAACATGGCGTATGAGCAATTTTCTTACCAATTATTTATGTATACGCAATTATCTCGCAGTGCCAGAGAGGCAACGGAAGAGAGCGCAAAGACAGGCAGTAAAGAATCATTTTCCTTCTTTTTTTTGCCAGCAAGTGTTAATGCTTGGCCGGGTTTTGGCCACCTTCTGGTCATGCGAAAGAATTCGAATCGAAAATGCATTCGGTTCAATGCATTCGTTTTTTTGCCCCTGCCCCTCTGGCATGTGGCATGTGTGGAAATAAACAAAGGACCTGCCGGAGGAAGCCAGAGGCGAGGCGGGGAGGGTTTGCCTTTTTTTTTTTTTTGAGGATTGGGGGCGAGTGCAGGTTAACCCCAATTTTTGCTACTCGCCTCAACAAAAAAATATTTTTTACATGCACAACAAATTTTTGCTGTATTTTTTGTATCTGCACAAGCTACAATTTCAAATGTATCCCTCGCTCTCGGTTGGCCCCGTCGTTGTTTTAGTTGCTGCCTTACACACACACACAGCAGATACACACAGCTACAGATGATTTATTGTTGCCAGCGTGTCCCTGGCACACTCGCTCTGTGTGTGTGTGTGCCTTTGGGGGCTGTTGATGAGCATGCAAACTGCTCGGCAGGCAGCGGGCTTGTGTTGACAGTGAAAATGTGTGGCCATATCGGTGTGTGTGTGTGCTCGGTGCGTGTGTGTGTGTGTGTGTTTAGCATGAGGCAGCGCAATTTCTTCACGGTAACGTGATGAGTTTTTGTTTTGACTGTTTGTAGATTTTACTTCGCTAAACAGACAGAGACACAGACGGAGACGAAAACGAAGTCGCAGTTATGTCATTGTATAACTGTGCATGTAACTGTGTGTGTATTTCCTGTGTGTGTGTATGTGTTTGATGTGTCGCAACTCAATTTATTTCTGACAGTTGTTTAGTTGTTTGTGTGCTCCAACAGAAACTTGAATTTCCGATTAGTGTACGCAAAGTTTTTCGCCTTTTTTTTGCGTGCCTTAGCACCTGCATGTCACGTAGAATATATGTAGCAAAGATGTAGAGTACATAGAGCATAAATAATGCATGCTGCCGCATATGTTTTTTGTACATAAATTAACATTCGCTTCGTATTCGTTCAGCCTTCAAAAAAACTCATAAACTTTGCAACAAAAAACTATCTATAAACCCATGTAATTCCTCCCTGTAACCTGTCCCCCACCCCTCCATTTGTGTACGAGTGTAAATTCAGACTCCGTTTCGTATCGTATGTACAGAAAAATGCCATATAGCACCCATGCATAACGTTACAAGTCGAAGATCGAATCAAAAATCTGCAACGCGAATCACAACCAAACAGATCACGACTAATGGCTCGCTTTTTTTTATTCTTAAACCCACCGAATAAACAGGGCTCCGATCTGCCCATATACATCTGGTATGAGAGCTATCCGGAGCACATCGAGGAGGGCTACAAGGGGCGCGTGTCGCGCGTCTCACAGGACTCGCCGTTCGGCAGCGCCTCGCTCAATCTGACCAACATCAGGGAGTCGGATCAGGGCTGGTATGAGTGCAAGGTCGTCTTCCTGAATCGCGATCCCAAGCAGCACAAGAACGGTACATGGTTCCACTTAGACGTACATGCACCGCCGCGCTTTAGTGTTACGCCCGAGGATATAATATACGTTAATTTAGGTGAGTAAATAATGTGCAGAGTCCCTCCGTCTATAAATTACATTCACTTCTCATATTTGCTGCACTGTCAACGTGCCACAGATTAAGTGGCAGCCACCTCTGCCGCCTATTCCTGCTCCCTTTTCCTTTTTCCTTTCCTTTTTTTGACTGTGTCAAATGGCCGGCAATTTGTTGCAGCGCCCCGAATGAGTTTGTCACCTTGGAAATGAACAACAGTGCCCCGACCTCTCCACATGCGTCGTAAAAAGTGGGCCATACTTTCCTTTCCTTTCTTCCCCAAGGAGTTATGTGTCCGCCATTTGTCATCTTCTGAATGGGCAAAGTCCGAACGTAGACCGAAGAGGGGGCAAAAATCGATAAGCTCTTTATGTTCGCAATCGCATCAAATCAAATTTCCGTCGCTTAATCAAAAGTTAAAATGTTTACAAGTCCAAGGGGCTGGGCCACACCGTAAGATCCTCTAAAGCGAAACAAAAGACGTTTGTCGGAAATGCGTTGCGTTGAGAGAAAATGCGGCGTTGCAGCCGCATAAATCATGCACAAAACGGAGGGGAGGCATAACGACGAGTGAGACGCAGTGAGGCGGCACAAAGTATGACTACGAAGGACGAGAACGAGCTGCAACAAAGAGCCTCCGACTGGGTAAACCATTGTCTGTCTGCTGCAAATGGTGATGGTGCACAGCCAGCTAACAGAAACAAAAGCCACAGTTTTAACCGGAAGGAGGCTGGCCCGTATCCTGGTCATTACACCCCCCTTTTCCACACACACATTTTCGCATCAAATGAAACCAAAAAGCGTAACAATTGCCACCACTTACCTTATTAATTTCTCTCGTTCTCGTTCTCGTTCCTTCTCTCTGGCTTGCTGTCATTTCCTTTTGCAGGTGATTCAATTATACTCAATTGCCAGGCTGATGGCACACCGACCCCGGAAATACTTTGGTACAAGGATGCCAATCCCGTTGATCCCTCGCCCACGGTGGGCATCTTCAATGACGGCACCGAGCTACGGATCTCAACCATACGGCACGAGGATATCGGGGAATACACTTGCATTGCACGCAATGGTGAGGGGCAAGTCTCCCATACGGCCCGTGTTATAATCGCGGGCGGCGCTGTAATCATGGTAAAAACCTAAAAATACAAATCAATTCATTTTGAGAATAACATAAACGAACAAATCGGAATGTAAATTTAAATTTAAATTTAAATTGGAAATTCGTATGCCAAAAGGCAGGGGCAGGGACTGGGTTCAAGCGTTTATCAAATCATTGGCCAAAAAAGTCTTCTCGCGGTCTCGCTCTCTCTCGCTAATAGTTTTCTTTGTATGTATATTCTTTCCACTGCCCAAATCCTTGATTTAAAATAAAGGATAATGCCGCGAACGACAAGCACGCACGCACCAAGTCCACCAAGTCCCCCCAGGCGAATGCCATCAATGAGAAATTTGCCATAAGAGTAAGTGTTGAACTCTAATTCCTATTCCGACTCTCCACTCATCCTCTCTGTTTGCATTCCGCATTCTGCATTCCGCATTTACTGCATTTATAATCAATGTTCAACGCTTTTTCCATGCTGCAGTCCATCCCTTCAAACCAAATTGAAAGCAAACTAATCACTCTAAAGGCTCCAAAAAGCTTCAGAAATCACCAGACCAAACCATGTCCAGGATGTGAAGAGCCTCAGTCAGTGGCAGTACCATCCCCAGGACCATTGCTGTTTGCTGTATTCTGATTTCTAGAGCCGCAACCCAAAAACTCGGTTAAGCCCGCGCCAGGCCAAAAAAAAAACTGTAACGAGCGTACAAGTTTTTTGTGGGCACTAAAACGCAGTGGCTGGATGCAGCTGCGAGAGAGTCAGTCAGTGCTCTGAACAGAACGGAATAGTTTAGAGCAGCAGTAGGAGCTCAGCAGTTGGAGCTACTTGCACTCCGTACTCCGGCAGGCATACACTTGACTTGGTCATTCGCCTGGTCTGGGTCTGGGCTTGGCATTCCCATACCCGCTTAAAACATGCCACTCTACCTTCACACACACTCTTCACTTGTTCCTGCCTCTCCCTCGTGGATGTGTGTGGGAGTACACGAAACCATAGCATACTTTTGTGCGCGCCTTGCTAATGCATTTGCATTTCGGTGTATACACAGTTTGCCCCTAGCTCTGGCACTCCCACTCATATGCCTGCCTGCTGGCCTGGCTTGCACTTTGACCTTTCATGACCTATTGGTTGTGCGAGCTTGCTTAAAGGCAGACCAAGACCCAGTCAAACTTCAATTACTGCAATTGCCACATTTTGTGTTGCAATTTTCGCATAAATATTGCAATAACATTTATCTGTAGATAACTGTGGCCACAGTGCCTGAGTGGACACATTTTATGGCTGGTTAAGACACACACACACACCGGGGGGGTTTTCCGAATCAATTTATGAGCCTATGAACCCACATCATCAAAGCCAAATGCTTTGCCATAACTAAAACTAATTCAAATGAAACATTCTGCAAGCAAATTGCCCAAAAGCAAAAGCAAATGTGCCCATTAAATAACCCGAAAACGACGAACAAGAGGCAGAGCAGAGCAGAGAAATGCACTCATGCAATTACCCAGAGCTCAGAGCTCAGAGGCAGAAGAGGGTTCTCCCTAATGTTCGCTTTTGACATTTGACTGACAACTTGTCAATGGCAGTCAGCGGGTGTGGAGGAGCAGTGCAGTGGGGTAAAATCATTTCATAGTTGTGACAGCAGAAAATGTTATTTCTCATGAGTCGCAAGAGAGAGAGAGAGAGAGGGAGAGAGAGAATATCGATGACGGCGACAGCCAAAAATTAGCTGTCAAGCTCCAGGATTCTCGTACCATTTAGGAAGGGTTTTGGGATTGGGGGTTAAAGCTACAGTCCACAAACAAATATACAGTCAACCGTCATAAGTTTTGTGCCCTTTTCATGCCACAGCGAAGATTTGTCTCAAGGGAAAATCTCTCTTTATTTCTCTGTCTGGCAGGTGCCACCAACCAACCAAACGAAGCTCGAGGGCGAAAAAGTGATATTCTCATGCGAGGCTAAGGCGATGCCCGGCAATGTGACCGTCCGCTGGTTCCGCGAGGGCTCACCGGTGCGCGAGGTCGCCTCGCTGGAGACCCGTGTGACCATACGCAAGGACGGCTCCCTCATCATCAATCCCATCAAGCCGGACGACTCGGGCCAGTATCTGTGCGAGGTGACCAACGGCATCGGTGATCCGCAGAGTGCCTCCGCCTATCTCAGCGTTGAATGTGAGTGAGAGTCCAGCCTGAGAGATTCAGTTAACCATTTCCAACTCTGTTTATCCCCCTGCAGATCCAGCAAAGGTCACATTTACGCCCACGGTGCAATATCTGCCGTTTCGACTGGCTGGCGTCGTTCAGTGTTACATCAAGTCGAGTCCCCAGCTGCAGTATGTGACCTGGACGAAGGACAAGCGCTTGCTGGAGCCCTACCAGATGAAGGACATTGTGGTGATGGCCAACGGGTCGCTGCTGTTCACGCGCGTCAATGAGGAGCATCAGGGCCAGTACTCCTGCACGCCCTACAATGCCCAGGGCACGCACGGCGCCTCCGGCTTCATGGACGTGCTGGTCCGCAAGCCGCCGGCCTTCACTGTCGAGCCCGAGACGCTCTATCAGCGCAAGGTCGGCGACAGCGTCGAGATGCACTGCGACGCCGTCGAGGCGGAGGGCACCGAGCGGCCCACCATCAAGTGGCAGCGCCAGGAGGGCGAGCAGCTGGCCGACTCCCAACGCAATCGCATCAAAATCTCCGGCGGCAACATGACCATCGAGAATCTGCGACGCGAGGATTTCGGCTACTACCAGTGTGTCGTGTCCAATGAGGTGGCCACGCTGATGGCCGTCACGCAGCTGGTAATCGAGGGCACCCAGCCCCACGCGCCCTACAACATCACCGGCAAGGCCACCGAGTCCTCCATCACGCTGCAGTGGCTGCCCGGCTACAGCGGCGGCTCCGAGTACAAGCAGGACTACACGATTTGGTTTCGCGAGGCGGGTGTCAACGATTGGCAGACCATTTCGGTGACCCCCTCCGGCAGCACCCAGGTGACCATCAATGGCCTGGCCTCCGGCACCACCTACGAGTTCCAGGTGGTGGGCCGCAACGTGCTCGGCGATGGCATGATGAGTAAAGTGATGACAGTGCGCACGTTGGGTGAGTGTTTCCTTGTTCCTTGGATCCGTATCCGTTGCTCCTTTTGCATTTAGTTTCCTGTTTTCTGTTTGCTTTGGCTATTGTTTTGGTTTGCTCCTCTTTTTGGGTTACTTTATTGCTGCAGTCGTTACAGCATCGTAAGCACATTAATCTATCATGAGAAAAACCTTTTGCACAAAGGGGAGACTCGACGCAGTCTGCTCTCTACTTTGGATTGGCTCTAACATAACGCTCTTCTTGTTTGTTCTCTCTCTCTCTCGTTTTCTTCTCTTTTTTCTCACAATCTCCATCGATGTTCAACCAACCAACCAACCAACCAAAACAACAACCAAAAACCGCTACTCGATCTATAACTTTCTCATACTAAATCATGCGCCGCCAAATGCCAACAAACTCTCTCTCTCTCTCTCTCTCTCTCCACATCGACAATCTCTCTCTCTCTCTCTGTCTCACTATTCGCGCGCTCATTGAATTTTGAATTTTTCTTGCTGACGTTTTTGGATGGCGGCCACCATTGAAAAATTCAAATTCAATTCAAATAGAAGACGCTCCGGCAGCGCCACGTAATGTCAAGGCTGCAACACAACCGCCCGACTCATTCTTTCAGCTAATGCCAGACGAAGCTGGTAAGAGAATTCAACCAACCAAAAAAACCAAAAAATCCAACAAAAAAAAAACAAACCCAAAAACCAAAACCAACCAAAACCAAAAACCCAACAAACCAAAATCCTTAGTCAAGTACATAAAAGCGATTCCGATTGCGTATGCGTAATGCGTTGTAGTTGTAAATAAGAAACAAAAACCAACAGGGGGAAACTCAGCCACAAATAACAAGGATTACAGAACGATGAATGAACTTAATGATGAATGATTCGGATGGAGGAGCGAACCACACAAGTGGGCATTAATTTGCGTAGCGTAGCGCAGTGTAGAGTGTAGCGTAGTGTAGTGGCTGTTTGCGTTAACTAAACTGCCGAGTTGAGTGCCGAAATAAGCACAACAAATATTTAAGGCTAGGCCAGATACACAACAGCCCAAAAAAATGGTATTCAATATTAATTTTAGGGGCAGCAATTAAATATTCAAAGCAATTAAGCAACGCACGAAATGGGAGGACAGGGCAAGATGTGCCCCTGACTTTATTGGCTGCCAAAGCACGCCCCAAATTCTCGCCATTTCCCACGGGGCATAATTTCTGGCACATGTGCGGCGGGGTGGTGCGGCATGGAGCGGCTTGTCCGGACTCTGCATATTACATTTCAAGCCTTAATTCTGTATCTATGTGTGTGCGCTACGTTTCGCAGCGTAATTAAAACAGTTTGTCCCACATTTAATTATTTAAATTAATTGAACTGTTTTTACAACTGTGCCTGGTACCCCACCCGCCACACAGCCATGGCGCTGCCTTTCGTTGTCGTGTTTCGTGTCTTGCAGGTCGTGCGGTCGATATGACAACGCCCCGCCGCCCACTCCAGGCCACATGGCCCCATGAGTGAGGGTGGTGGTGTAATTTAAACAACCATATTACCAAATGCCGAGGCACATTTAACAAGGATATACCCCATGCCCCTCGCTCTGCACACCGTTTCTGTTCCGCCCATTGCGGGCGCTGTAGGTGCGGCAATTTGAATGCCTTTGTCGACGTTTGCCGCGTGTTTTTCCAACCGCTTTGCGATAATAGTTAATTTTATACTCCTCCCCCAGCTGCTCCAGCCCTTGGTCTGTAGTTTATACCCTACAGCCCCGCTCCAGCCCCTCTTCTCCTGCTGTATATACACACGCACACACGAAGACACATACAAATGTTTTTCCCCCATTTAGCGTATTTAATTTACTTGCATTAGTATCTGTGTGTGTGTGTGTGTAGCATATGTGTGTGTGTGTGTAACAGTGCGTATACGTGTTTTGGCGCACGCGTATGTTCAAAAAATAAGCAAGAAACAGCAGCAGAAGCAACAAAATAACACACAAAAAATAAAAAAACAAAAAGAAAAACAACAACAAAAACAAGGAAAAAACGTAGAAACCAACGTGTAGTAGGAAAAGCTGTAGAAACTCTGGCGGTGGCAACTCTGGCGGCAACAATGTGCGCTGTGTTGTGTAATGCAACCCTGGATTTCGTGTACGTGTGTACCTTTTTTTTGGCGCTTGTAACGAAACACCTTCAGCAAAACCCAACAACAACAACAACAACAACAACCATCATCCGCCAAAAACGCAAACGCCCGCCCCCTGCCACCACCCCATTCAGACTCAGATTCAGATTCAGTTTCAGCAGCCACCCCCACCCCACCCCACTACTCTACAGGCACCCCACCCCACCCCAATGCAGCGCCTCATACTCATACACACACACCAACACAACACAACTAGCAGCAGCAGCAGCAGCAGCAGCAGCAGCAGAAATTGTATTTCTTTTTTTTGGCTTTTATTTTCGTTTCTTTTTTTTACTTTCTGTGCTTTATTTTCTTGTAATATTTTTTCTCTTATTTAAATCGTGCATAAAACATCAACGGTAAACCATTTGCCACACCCACCCATGCAGGCAGGACGTGCGTGCACGTGTATGTGTGTCCGTGCCGCATTTGTTTGTGTCAAGCAATTTTCATACGCCATGTAGACCCTGACGTTGCTGCCACTGCTGCTCGCAGCGCTTGTTGTTTTATCCTTGCGCCGCAGCGCTTAAAAATTAATAACAACAATGCGAGGCAACAGCAGCAGTGGCTGTGGCTGTGGCAGTGGCAGCAGCAGCGCTACTTGAACAGTTGCAAATTTCCGCCACTGACATTCGACAAAATAAACCAACTGCTCGACTGTGGGATATCCAGCAGCAACAGCAGCTAAGGGGCATGCAGCAAATGCATGTCAAGGCTGGCTACGCTCGACAAACACACACGGCCATGCACGTTGAGCATTTATGAATATTCAATGCATTTCACTGTCATAATTTGCAGCTGCAGCTCGTGCTTATGTGCCTCCTGCTTGACGGTTGGGCTCTGTTCTCAATCTTTGATTTGCATTCCATCAAGGCAAACCAATTGACGGCTGCAGCTTGAGTGATTGCATTCTCTCTCTCTCTCTTGCCATAAGGTGTGTGGCCTGACCTTTGGCATTTTCCCCCCTTGTTTTTTGTAGTTTGTATTTCGGTTCTTGGTTTGCACCTTCTATTATTGCACTTTTTTCCCTCCTCCTCATTTCGGGCTGCACTTTTTCACACATTTTCTCACTTTAATTTTTAAAAAACATTTTTAATCGAATTTTTTGTTGTGGATTTTTGATTTGTGACTTGTTGTTTTGTGTGTTTTCTGTTTCCATTTTTATTTGCAGACCTCTTAGCATATTTTGACATTTTCTTTCACACCGATTCGCGGGGCAAGCTAGTTTATTCGCCACCCAGATTGAGAGTGAAAGGTACTCGTATCAACCAACATCACATATCCACATCTACCCTGCCCAAATACCCCTCAACATTTTTTACAGTGCAATCCCAGCCCAGCCCCAACTCCTGCCTTGGCCAACATGTTGCAAGTCGCTCTTAAGTAATGTCTCTGTCTTGCGACACAGCCTGTAATGCCACAATTCCTGCAGCTGCAAAATTTACTGCCTCTGCGGGTGCCACACCTACCCAGTGCCACGCTGCCACGCTGCCACTGCTGCCACTGCTGCAGTCATAAATAACATTTAACCGTGCGGCGCCTCGCCTCACAGGGTCGTGTCTACCCTTGACATTTTTACAGTGTCTCCCGTCCGTCTGTCTGTCCGCTTGTCTGCTGTGTCTACCCATCTCATTTAGGCCTTTGCTTGGTCCGTGTCCGTGCGCTTTTGCCTGCCATTCCGCTCGCCTACTCCTCTTGCCTTTGCCATTTTTATGTTCTTTTATGTTTGTCACTTGTCTCGTTTATGTTATGTCAAATCTGCGCACATTTTTTATGCGGGCCAAAAGGGTTGCTCCCTCCCCACACCCCACACCCCACACCCCACAGGATACAGCTTCAGCTCCCAGCTATTCGCATAATCAACTTTTGATATATGCAGGAGCGAGAGTCCCTCTCTCCCTCTCTATATGCGCTTTCAAAATCTCCCGAGAGAGCTCTTTAAAAGCATTTTTAATTAACATACATACATACATAATGAGCGTGGCATTTTTCGTTAGCGTTTTCATAATAAATGGCTTGCACTTATTGCCAAACATTCCCGCATCCCCCCCTCCACCCCTTCCCGAACCCACCTCATCTGTTATCTCCCTAATCTCGTTTCTGCTGTTGTTTCGCTGCGCTTTACACTCCACAAAATTCTCTCGCAACTGCACCAGCAGCACAGACAGACACACACAGGCACATCCACATCGCTTTTTTGCTGTTGAAAATTTCATAAGCGCCATCAGGGAGCCAGCAGCAGGATTGCAGGAATGGAAGGGCAGCAGGAGCTGGGGTACATTTACATGACATATCGCATTGTGTCTCCAATTTCTCCAAGCAGTTTTAATTTGCATTTGCATGTGCGACATGCCCCCCCTGGAGACAGAGCAACCAACCAACCAACCAACGAACGACGGACCTACCGGCAGTTAATTGCATCGAGCACGAGTTCTCACAAATCACCAGCCAGCGGCGAGAAGCAACCCCAGAGAGAGTTAACTGAGAATTCAGGTTATCCATGGCCTAGCGCCGTATGGGGCCGTATCTGGCCAAGGCCTAGCCTGTGTCTGTCCGTGTTAGTCCTTCCTGTTCCGTTGTTGCTGTTGCTGCTGTTGCTGTTGCATGGACATGTTGTAGCTATTCGTATATTTTTATCATTTTTCCGTTTTGATGCCAAACGGATGTTTTTGAGGGGGAGACCGACTGACACAAAGTATTCAAATGCGAACAAAAAATGGCAAAGTTCTATGTGTGTATGCTAATTAAAATGAGTTTTTGTCAATCCCTTTTCGTGCAATGTAAAACCCATTCCTCGTTTCTCCTTCCTCGTCATCATGAATAAATGCATGGTGCAAAAAAGAAAGCACAAAGCACAAAGCAATGGCAAAAAGGGTTCGCAAGAGTTGCAAAAAGCCAAATGGAAATTTCATAAAGCTTTTAAGCGAACGGCAAAAAAAAAACCGAAATAAATAAAAAGAAATCTAAAACAAAAGCGCACAAGATCCTGCGGAACGGACCGACACTGGCAGCACCCTTTGGAATTAGTTGCAGCAAAATATATTTAGAATGGTATTAAGGGGCTAGTAGAGATCTATGAGAGACATAAATTAGTGCGGGCTGCAAGCTGCTCAGCCAAGTGAATGTACCCTTTGTTTTGTGAAGAGGAAAATCCCCAAACCCCAACCCAAAGGCAAAGTGCCGAAAAGGTAATAAAAGTGGCGCGGAAAATCCACGAGCGTAAATAAACAAAGCATAAAAATGAAATGCAAATAAATCAAAAAATAATTCAAACGATTTAGCTACCCCCACACCCGGAGACAGGTTGGATGTTGGATTTGAAATTGAAAATAGGTGCAGAAGGGAGTAGGAAAATCCCTGCAACACTTCCACTTCCTGCTACATACTAATGGTTTTCTTTTTTCCCCATTCTTTGTGTTAGGTCCCAAGCCCGGACCGCCCAGGAACGTCTCCGTCACGGAGGTGTCCAATGGATTCCTCATCACGTGGCAGTCGCCGCTGGAGCGGGCGCATATCGTCAAGTTCTACACGATTAAGTACCGCACGGATGCCCAGTGGAAGACATTGAATCGGGGACAAATACGGCCGGAGGAGACGCAGTATTTGGTGAAAAATCTGGTGGGCGGACGCACCTACTACTTCCGTGTGCTGGCCAATTCGGAGAAATCGTACGAGTCCAGCGATGAGGTGAAGTTCCCCGTGCCGGCACGTGTCAAGCATAAAGCTATAACCGCCGGCGTCGTTGGGGGCATCCTGTTTTTTATTGTTGCGATCATTTTATCGGTTTGTGCCGTAAAAATTTGCAATAAACGTAAACGACGAAAACAGGAAAAAGGTAACACTGAGGCCCAAAACCTAAACACACACACTTGAAATGGTTTTTGAAGAACATCACTTTGATAATCAATAATTCTGATAAATGATTAATTAATGCCTACTGCTAATGATACATACTAACTATAATAGTTGATCCCTTACGATAAATACACTCTCTGGCAGCAGTGCCAAACAGAATGGTGATGGAAAATGTGTTTTTTGTGGTCAAAATTAAAGCTTTAAGCTGAGTAAAAATAGCTACAAACATAAGTAATATTTATTGTTGGCCGAAGTATTTGTACAACCAACAACACATTTCAAGACCATCACCATTCCGTTTCTGTGCTGTTTGCTGAAGCGTATTCCGAGTAAAAGTTAAAGTAAATTATTTTGTGAACAAAAAAACATTCGAAAAATTCTCCACAAAATTAATGCCTGTGTCTGAAGATGGAATCTATTTTGCGTACATATATATTTTCGTTGTAGTTTGTTGCAAGTAACAATTCAGTTGCAAACAATTTGGCAAAAACAAAACAAGTCTAACAAAAAAGAATTACTGCAAAATTTGCTGTATATAATATTTACATACTAATTGGATTTTTGGTTTTATGTTTGCTATTTGCTTTTTGCATTTTTGATTTACTTATTTTTTGATTTCTTAGCCTGAGTTCTGTTTGGGTCCCACCTCTGTCCCCCACCCAACAATCCAAGACGACTAACCGGCCCCGCCGCCCGTTCAGTGTGTAGAGACAAAAAGTTGAAAAGATACATATTCCCCCTACCACCCCCTACGAACTTAGTTCGCAATTGGCCACATCACCATCAATCCTCAAGTTAAACTTTTATGTTTTGCATTTCATTACATTATTTTTGGTTTCATTGGCGTATCTTTTGTTCTGGTTTTAATCGTTGGTTTTAATCGTTTGAGTTTCATAACTGACTTCATAGTGCATTTGATTTGTGAAATTCTGAAACGCATGTTAAAACATATAAAACATAGTTGTTGCAACTTTAGTTAAGCATTAACAAGGATACAAGCAGCAAGCAGCAAAGTCCCCCTGGGTCCGGGTCCCTCCCACTGTCCCACTCTTTTGAGCGGAAATTGAATATGCCAGGCAGGGATTTTTCTCATTATTATATTCGATATTTATACGCTGGATAATCGAATCGAAACTGGGTGCCCGTGCTGGAACCAATCCTCAACCGCCGCCCCTCCTCTTCTGACTCTTTCTCTGCCTTGTCATTGGTTTTTGCTTTTAATCTGTATTTTAAGTGGATTAATTAATGTTGCGTTTTTTTAAATCAATTATTTATTTATTCTTTTCGGAGCCACCACACACTTACACACGCAAACAAAAAGCAAGACCGAAAAAAAAACAGGAACCAATTTCGCAGCCCCATTAACTCTGAATTATTACGAATGTTCTGTGTACTCGTATATCCTCCCACTATAGAAAACACATTGTTTTTGATTTATTCTTTTGTTCTGTGGCAAAACCCACACACACACACACCCAACACACACAAACACTACACACAAAGCTGCCACAGTTGAGTGAGAGTGAAGCAGAGGGAGAGAGAGCGAAAGTTAACGTAAAATCTGATAGAAAATATTAACCACAAAAATACCTTTATCCGTGAATTAAATTAACACAGAAAATAAAGCATGTTCTTGGCCAACTCGTCGTTGTTTCTGCCCAGGGCTGAGTTCATGCTGGATAAGGGTATTATTATAGAGAGAATAAATCAAGTAAATCCTATATAAATGTCGCACATTTATATAGCGCACAATAATACTGGGCAGACGTTTTTTGTAAACAATTCACGCACAAAGATGGTAAAAAATACGAAGGCCCACAATCCCACGTAGAGAAACAATGGCCGAAAAAAGACCAACCGAAAGGTTGCTTTAGGCCACACTTCCAAGCATAAAATGATCGCTCCGACAAAAGTCATTGATGATCGGTCTGTCAAGAGTCTGCATTGCCCTTGGGTGTCCCCGCCACATGGCTGCACGGATGATGCTTCCCCAGCATTGTGCAGGCATGTGGCAGGGCACCAACAAAAGTAATGGCTGCAGCAAAGAACCCACCAAAAAACCCCCAAAGACCCTCGCAAAAAAAAGAAAAAGAAAACAATCAACGACACTGCGCGCAAGGGTAAGTTTTTGTCTAATAATATTAAAAAAACAAAATCGATGTCGTGTGCAACCACCGCAAATCCACTGAAGTTAACTGACAAAACAAACAAAACTTAAAAGGTTATTTTCAGACGAGTTCCCCCAGCCAACCTAATAACTAACCTAATCAATCAATCAATCAAACAATCAATCAACTAGTTCACTATTGTATCTATCATAAACACTGAATCATTCATAAGCCATTCCATACAATTTATCAGTTGCCATCTGTTGTGTCCGGCAGCGCCACACTCGCTCGAACAAAAAGTATTCGCAAAAAGCACCCATGAAAGCACTCACTCAAAGCAGCCGTAAGCTCATTTCACACACACCACACCACAGGTTTCATAATTACACCACGAATCACACAAGATCCACTAAAAACAAAATACCAAAAAAAAAAAAAATAAAAAAACTTATTCACACTTCTCGTTTATCGTTTATCGTTTCTCGTTTCTCTCGTTCTTATTTTTTGTTGTGTCTGTATCTTGAATCACTTCTGCCTCTTCAGTTTCCTCCTCTGTCGTTGGTGCGGACAAACTTTTGTCTGGCTCAACTTTTTGTTTCCGCTTCCGTTTTGTGTGTCGTTTTTTGTCGTTCCATAATCAGCGATATTTGGTTTTCGATTTCATTAAACTTATCCTGCACTCCACTCCTCGCTGTTCTCTTTTGTTTTCTCTTTTCTTTTCTTTTCTTTTCTTTTCACTCCACTTCACTTTCCTCTCTCTTAGTCTTTCTGTTTTCCGTTTTGTGGCACAAATTCAATTCGTATCTTGACCATTCTCTCTCAAAAGCCATTTCACGTGTCATTGTTTTTTTTTATCCAACCATTTCGAAGCCATATCCCGAATAAAATACTGCGACACGAGAGGAGAGAGAGGGCACATGGCTGTCTGTATATATATATATATCGACGCGTATATATTTATTTGTATATACATATATCTATATACTTTTTGCAATTTACATATAGGCGTGAGTGTGTGTGTCCGTTCTGTGAGTGTGTGTTCCCTTCAGTATGTGTGTGCGTTTTGCAGGATATGCCGCAGGTTCGACTTCGAAACATCAATGGCCTTTCCGCTCTTTGAAATATCCCCCCAGCCAGCCAGGGGGTTGCCGCGGGCAGCATTAGGTTTCGATTTAGTTTTAGGCATTAGCTATGTGCCAGGGTGTCCAGTTCCAATTACCGTTTAGCCTCGCTGCTCCACTAATTGGCAACTTCTTGTGTAATTGCCACAACAACAACGTTTAGCATAATCAAACCGAAACAACTAACTAACTAACTCCTTAGCTTAGTCATAGCAATAGTCACTAGCAACTAAATGGTAACTGGCTCTAACTATTAAATGCTGCTTCAAGCTCCTAACTGGTGGTAAATGCTTGCCCTTTCCCCTAGCTAATAATCTAGTTAAAAATCTCAACTTATTAGCAGACAGACAGACATCGGAGAAGGGCAGCTGTGCATGCAAATGAGTCTCCCATTGAATCTGTCATGTGTATACCTCGTCTATATGTAGAGTGCACTGTAGTCCAGATATATACATATATATGTATATAAATAAATGTATCTGCTGTTGTATATGTGTATAAATGTGCATTGTGCGTGGGTGTTGTGTATTTTATTGATGAGGATAGGACGGCTCACGCTGCACGCCAAAATTAATTGTAGAAATTATACGTTTACAGAGTTCAACATGGTAGCTTGCAGGATAACGGACGCTCGTAATATTGCAGCCAATGCAGCCAATAATCATCATCATCAACAACATCATTTGCATCACAATCGCAGTACGGGCTCAATTTCCTCTGGTCAAGTGCCTTTAAAAAAGTGAGTATAAAGAGTCCAGCCACACAGCACACCCGAGGAGCAGGAAACTTCTCCATCTGAAATCTCAAAACTAAATTATGCCCGACGTTGTTGTATCTGTATATCTCTCTCTCTGATTGGAATGCACCATTCCCAAACAAAACAAACGCTCCACCAAATAGCAATACTGAACATTACCGTGATTATGAAAGCGTTTTTATAGTTCCAGGTCCATCCTGTCATAATCAAAATCGTAAGCAAAAATATTTGTACTCAAAGTTTCACTCTTTGGTTTCATTTTTCGTTCCGTTTCCCACTTTTGTTCAGCGTTTAATTCACTTGAGTTTTGTATCTGTTTTCCACATTTTTTCCTTGCATTTAACACTTTTTTTATCTCCACCTCTGCCAGGTACAAACAAACCCGAATATCAAGTCTAACCGCCATACTGATTGCCATTCTTCACTGGATCTGGCCACCCGATCGCTGCACCAACTGCCACTCCATCTACAGCTCCCCCACAACCCTCGAGGACTGCGACACTGCCACCGGGCGGCGCTCTGTGAGTCGCATTCAACGCAGCCTCGATGGTCGCTTTGTCTTGGACGTGGATGGCTCCAAGATCGAGGGCTACACGCTGGACAACAACAACATCGATGTGGTGGATGGAGCGCTCTTTGAGCGACGCAACAGCAACGTCTCCCAGAAATCATCCAGCGACGATGGCGGCTTCCTCTCGCGGCGCAACTTCATCACAGCGCGTGCCTCGTGGCGGCGTCCCCTGGTGGCATCCTCCAGCCAGCTGAGTCTACAATCGGCAGCGGACTCGGCACGCGGCTTCCTCCAGGGCCTCGGGGGTCTGCTCAAGATCGGCGGCAAGCCACAGCACCATCAGCCGGCGCACTTTGAGGAGGCCATCAGTGGGGCTCGCTACCAGAACATCCGCAGCCTGTATGGGAACGCGGACAGGAGTCGCCCGCTGCACATCAACACCATCAGCGGAGCGTTGGGCCAGCAGCAGCATCACCATCACCATCACCATCTCCTCTCGCCGCAGCAGTACACTCCGTCGCGGATTTCGCGCATCTTCTCCAGCTCGCCGGCCATGAGCCATCTGCAGCATCAGCAGCAGCTGCTCCTGAGCGGCGGCAGTGGCAGCGTCGGCTATCCCACACACTTCAGCGATCTCAGCACCGTTTATCCACCCAACTCGGCGGAGCGATCCCACAACAGCGGAGGCGCAGGCAGTCGCTATCGCTACTACTCCCAGGAGCTGCCTTCGCTGAGAACCATCCAGGAGGAGACGCGACGCCAGCAGCAGCAACAGCAGCAGCAGCAGCAGCAGCAACCACAACATCCGCTGGAGGAGCACTTTGTGCCGCTGCAGCTGCCATCGCCGCCATCGTGGAGGAGCTACTACCACGGGCAGCTGCCGTATCATAGCTACAGGCCGCGCACTCGCTGGTATCCGCGCCACTACTCCCGCCTCTTCAGTCGCCAGCAGCACGAGCTGCTCTCCCCGCTGCCCGATCTGAATCTCTCGCTGCGCAATGGGGTGGGGGTCAATGCAGGGCTGGAGGCCTCACCCGAGTCGCGGAGCAGCTCGAGTGGCTTCGGGTCGAAGAACACCTCCAATCATCCTGGCAGCACCAGCGAATGGCGACTGCTGCCGCCGTACCGTGCACCGCCCTCGCCGCCCAAGCACTCGGGCTACTTTGGGACAGGAGGGGGACTGGGTGGCAGCCAGCAGGCCCAGGGCCAGACGCCGCATTCCGCCTACTCCGCTTATCCGCGGGCCAACACGCCGCCCTACACCATGGCCCACTGGCTGGAAATGATCTCAAGACTGAACGCGGCCACGGACAGCAATTTGCCAGCGCCCAAGCCACCGTGCCCCGTGGACGTGGGCAGCGTCGATGGCCACTACGAATTCGACCCGGCCACGCCCACACCGAGCGCCTCAACGCCCACGGGCATGGGTGGTATGCTGCGCGACGATCTCAATCATCTGCACATTGATACATCGCTCCATCATCATCATTTGCATCATCATCACACACTGGGACCGCTGAGCGGCAGTCTGCTGCATGCCCATGCCCCCACGGGCTACAGCGGGGGAACGGGCAGTTCCCGGAAGCTGCGCACCTTGCCACTGCCACACCAGCTGCCGGCACGCTATGACAATGTGGAGGTGCGGCTGCAGGCGATGCGAGAGGAGTTCTATGCGTACCGCAAGCGGCAGGCGATGCAACAGGCGGGAGTGCCCGAAATGGAGAGCGTGTGCTGAGTGCCAGCTTCAGTCAAGCATTTAATTAAGTTCCACATGGCATCCACACACACACACACAGACACACATCCGCAACACACCCATGAAATGCGCCTCAATGCAAAAGGCAAAAGCACCGCAAAATTGCGATGCCATCGGATGAGACGGATGAGACGGATGAGCGATGGTTGAGGCAGCCGCAAGCAGCATGCATGCCATTGCAATCAACATTCAACCGCATACGTAGTAGATGAGATGATGATACATGATACATGGATACATGGAAAGATAAATGAACATCGGATCAGGCCACACATCTGCCATTTCCCCCCAAAACCCAACCCCACACACGTTAGAGATTCCTACCCTCAGATATGAAACTTAAAAAGTTACCACAGCAATGAAACAATTAATAGATTTTACGGAAAGGAAAGGGAAGAGAGCGATAGAGCGAGAGAAGCCAAGCGAATTCCACGCGAGATTTGTAAATACTTTGAAGGGAGCAGCAGATAGACAGATGGAGAGCGGGGAATGCAGCAGCTGAGGAGCCGAAAATTTAAGTATAATATTAAAAAAAAACTATAGCAATTATACAACAACAACAAAAAACATATTATTACAACTCGATAAATAATAATGAATTGATATTAAACACACAAAAAAAAGTAAACAACAAATTACAATTAAATATTATTATTATAATTATAATTATTATTTACGAGTGTATTTAGATATTTGAATATTTAACAACACACTAAAACACACACACACACGTACAGATTGATATGTTAAACATTAATAAATTAAAAGACATTTAACACAAAAAATCCCAACAATCCCCCACAGCGCGTAAGGCCTAAATTATGTTAAAACAAAAAATAAAAAATAAAAGCAAGAACACTAAAAGTACGAGTAAAATCAATACGGAAATACGGAATATGCTAGCTGTTAAGCATTTAGTTGTTAAATTTATCGATTATCGATAGCCGGCAGACGATGACACGATGTTAAAAATAAAAGAAAACAAAAACAAAACAAACGATAAAAAACGTATTTAAAAAGAACAAACCACATATAGAGAAATTGTTTCATAATTAAATTATTTAACGACAAACAGAGAAAAAACCAAAACAAAAATGAAACGAAAAAAAAAACAGTTTAACGAACAAATTAAATGAAATATAACTGCTGCATATATGTTTACTGTTACACACACACACACAGACAACACACACACACGATAATTAACTCGAACAAGAATATTTATTAAACGCAAACACACAAAACAAAAACTAAATACCAAAAAAAAAAAATAATAATAAAAATAAAAAATAAATAAAAACGAAACGATTCTTTCCGGTACGATATAGTATATCCCACACACACACACACACCACACACACACACACAACCCAAGACTTGGTCAATTGCGACGCCACTCGACAGTTGAATAAGTTGGTAAGGTAACAAGATACAGATACAGATACAATATCTATAGATACAAGAGAGAGAGAGAGAGAGAGAGAGCAAAGAGAGGGCCACAGTTGTGCATAGATCCCGCAGATACAGCTGAGTTTCTGTTTGTTTTTTTTAGGTACTTGTTAAATGATTAACGATTAACGATTAACGATAAATCGATCAAATTGTACGGAATGATGGTTTGACACAACTTGACGCCAAAACACTGCCAGAGCGAGAGAAGCGTAAAGAAGATGTGACACGTGTGTGTATAACGTATGTAAATTACAGAGACAAAAAATATACAAAATAATAATATTAATAATTATTATAATAATAATACTAATCATAAAGGTAATACGAATAACGATTTGAGGGGGGGAAAGGGTTCGATAGCGAGAGGAAGAGAGCAAAGCAAATCAAGAAATCAACTACGAAAGAACTACTCGAATGATCTCAAGAATTTCTATATAAATATATGTATTTGTGTGTGTTTGCCCCACTTTTGTTGCTCCAGAAATAACACAGAAAAAATCAAAGTGAGAGCGACGCATGGTATGGATTGGCATAGGCAGAAAATTGCATTATCGATGATTACTTTTCTTGTAAATGTTGAGGGTATTTCAAGTAATTAAGTTGATTTTTTGTATTGCACATAGACAGACAAACACACACAGCTACACACACACACACACACACACACACACACACATTAAAACGTTTAACTAGAAATGAAATTAAATAAATTAATTAATTGATGCATTAACGAAACGAAAGCACAAGCCGAAATGGAAGGGAAAAGCCAAGAATCGAGAGAGAGAGAGAGAGAGAGAGAGTAATTACAGAGAATAAATTGAATTTTAATTGAGATGCAGAGAAGCAAAATAGACGAGGGACTTCAAGGCATATACGATATATGATTATGTATCTGCGGTACATGCATATATTTATGGATATAGCAGTTACTGGATTACTGGCATTCAACTGGCATGTATGTACATTAAGAGTAAAAAACAAAACGAAAACAAAAACAAAAACAAAAACTAAGCTAAGTAAAAATCTAACGCTTTAGTCGTCTGTTGCCTTTGATTTTTGGACAAGGTGCGACAGACTCCGTCAGTCTTTAACTTTCTCACTTCTCGAAATCACTTTCGAAGAAAGAACAACAAACACAATAGGAACAACAACAAATAGGAACTATTCAAATGAAAGAAACAAAAACGAAACAAAAACGAGATACTTTTGCACCTCCTTCAACTTCAACTTCAACTTCTACTTCCACTTCAACTTCAACAAACATTTCCCTTCCTCTCCCCATCTTTCGCTTCACTTTTTCACACTTTTCCCCCCATTTCCGCGCATTGCATTTCCCCTCCACACACTGATTGCAAGTTTCCAATTCAGCATATATATAAATCGTACAAGGATAAATCAGTTTAGAACGAAAATATATTGTAATTAACACGACACACACTAACACACACACACACACACTGGACACACACACACACTCAAACACTGACAATTATAATGAGAAATTAGCAAAATGAACAAAATTTTTAAACAAATAAAACTTACAAAAACGAAAGCAAAAACAAACAAACAAACAAACAAAAACCAAAAACCAAACAAAAAACGAATAAAAATAAAAAACTTGAAATTGATCAAATAAAACGAATTAAATGGCATTTTTTATTGGTTACTAGTTTTATGCGTCGCAGATGGTAATCGGAATCCGGAAGCCACTACGGGTACTAAGGGTATTAATTACAGAATACTCATAGATATTCCTATTTTCTCACATTTACAAAAAAATATCACTCATACGCCTGCGCGGCCACCGCAAAGGCGATGATGACTGCCCGCGCTCGAGGCCAATTAAACTAATGAAATTTACCAGCTATAAAAATAGCTTAATTTTCAGCTGCAAACAGGCACCAATGGAAGAGCAGATACCCTGTGAAAAGGTGAGGGAAAAAGGCTTCACCCTGAGGGAAATTAAAAGAGAATCTGAACAGCATCCAATGCAGAATCGATTATCTCAGAGCGGACCAGGGTATCGCCTTTCTTGGAGTCGCCGCCATAAATGTTTTCTACAACACTTTGGCGATCGCCTAATTATTTAAGTGGATAAACGTCTGCGAAAGCGAATTGTGGGGGGGAGACTACTGAACGGCCCAAAGACGAGACGCAGAGACCCAATGGATGGATGTTTGGTTGAACTGCGGCGTGGGCGTGTGTCAAATGTCAAATGTTTGGTAAAAGGGGAAAGAGCGGTGAGAGGCTTGCTGTGGCATGCCAGAGAGGAGAGAGCATAGAAAACAGCATCAGAGACAGCAGAGATCCGAGCCGCAGTTCTCGTGCCCGTTCTGCGCGTTCTGCAGTCTGATCGCATTTCATTTTTCAGTAGCGCTTCTCCAGTCGTTCTGTGCAGTACGCGACCCTCAAAAACAGTCCGCAAATAGTCAGCAGTCAGCTACGGGTTAGAGGGAACAACAAACTGCGCACAATACAATAGATATTTCCTGGTGCGGATCCGAGAAATACGAGCAGTAAATGCCATAGAAATTCGTGCAAAGAAAAGAAGAGCAAAGAGCAAACATTTTGACCTGATTTTCGGGACTTTGCATAGATTTTAATTTGATTTTGAGTCTTTGTTTTTGCGCTGCACAACGCGGAATTATTATGCAATGAATACGACGAGTGAATGAGTGTGAGTGTGCGAGTGTGCGAGTGTTTTGAGTGTGTTTAAGTGAGTGCTCAGCCCAGACACGAGACAGACAGATGGAGAAAATGCCAAGAAGAACTTTGGAAACGGTGCGTTCCGTTACGCTGCTCATTGCACTGCTGACGCTCTTAATGCGTGCATCCTGTACGGTTGGCGCTCGCGATCATCGACGCCAGACGAATCTGGAGGCAAAAGTGGGCTCACACGTGGTCTTCAGCTGCTACATCGACTTCCCCTTCGACTCGCCCATTCCGTACGTTGTGCACTGGAGCAAGGATGTAAGTCAGTCACCCCTGGCACTGCCTTTTAGTCATTCGCTCACTCACTCACTCACTCACTCACTTATTCATGGCTCACGCCAACGCGCACGCAATTCTTAAATGAAATTGTCCAAATTATTAATTTATCAGACACGTAGGTGGCCCCGGACACTGGCCAGAGAGCGGACTGACATTCCAACAGAATGACCGACGGACTGACCCGCGTGGGTTGTGGGGTTGGGGGGTTGGGTGCCAGTGGGCATATGTGTGCTTGGTTAGCCTTAATTGCGATGCTGCTGCACAGCGTGAAACGAGACTCTCACATTCATTAAAAGGGCTACGCGACCCCGGACTTTATGGCCATAGCACTGGGCGCAACGCGGAAGCATTCAGCCAGCCAGTCAAACAGAAAGAGAAGAAAATATACATTCTGGGGTGGCTGTGGGGTTGCAGGTGCAGCAGCCAGCAGCCAGCAGCAGCAGCCAGCTGCGATTGCACAGAAGGCATGGAGGGAGCTGTGGGTCCTGGCTACTAATTAAAGCGCAACCACATGCAGTCGATCGAGGCTGCATCCTGGCATCCCTGGCATCCCTGGCATCCGCGCATCCTGTCCTATGTCCTTCCTTCCGGGCCATGCCATGCGGCATTTAAATTTCATTTGAACGCGACTGAAAAACTGATTTCAGTATCACAAACACTTTAAATTACCAACATCAGGGCGAGAAAAACAAAGACAGCAAAGGCAAAAGCAAAAAAAACCCCGAACAGGGAGAGTGTCAGCGTGAAGTGTGACATCAAAGACACACACGCGGGCCACAGTGGCAGGGGGCACACGCTCGTGGGTGTGGCACAAAGATCCAGAGTTGAAATCAATTTCAATTGGATTCAATCGAATTGAATGGCTGGCATTTTGTTGACAACTGTGAGTAATGCAATTTAATTCAATTGCAAATTCATTGCAGCAACAAAAAAGAAAAACGCAATCCTCGCAGACAGTCCGTCAGTCATTCAATCATTGCTTCATTCAGTGCGTCAATCTGTCAGTGAAATATGCTTGCATTTGTATTTAAATCAAAGTGAATTACTATTCATCGCACACACACGCTCATCATTGGCTCAGCAATTCCCCAAATCCCCACCCTTAATGGAGAGGCAGCGACGCTGTGCCCCGCTTATGTTTTTAACTTGCTTAATTTGCCTTTATCGCTCTCTCTCTCTCTCGCTCACTCACTCTCTCTCGCTCTCTCTCTCTCTGTTTTTCTGTGACACTCATCCGCATTGTATTAGTGCAGATTCCACTCGGTCAGCGGGTCATGATGTCATTTTGATAGATTTTAATTTAATTTAATTGCGCTTTCAATTTTCTGTGTGCGGATCTGTATCTGCCGTAAACTGTATCTCTGTCCCAGCGGAAGGGCAGTTGTTTTAGTAATTAAACAAAATCGTAGACAAGGTTAAAGTACAAACAGCAACAAGAACAAAAATATGCATAATCCATGAGAGAAGCTCCCGTCCCGTGCCGCTCGAGTTCCACTTTCACGGCCGTCGCGAGGCCAATTTTTGCACAATTTTCGCGCACAACAAAAAATTACCGGATAAATCAAGTTACGTTTTGTAATTTGGTTGGATAATGCTGATAAATGTGTTCGGCGGCGGCAGACAGTAGACAGTAGTAAGCACTTGACACACAGTTGGGTGTACATAATCGGATGGCTCTATGGAATGGGAACGAGCACTGGCCACTGGGCTCTCTCTCTCTTGAGTGCATCGCATAATGCAGCGCAAGGCATCAGCATCAGCATCATCATCATTGCATTCTCACAGTCTGAATGGTGGCTTGGTGTGTGACATTGATGCCCACTTCGGTCACAGCAGCGTACAGCGGGCTGTGCATCTTGATGTCTATTTCCCGATCTCAATTAAAGCACAAAGCGAATGTCAATAGATCAACTAACACCCAGGCCAGAGGCAGTGTCGAGTGACACAATTAAACGTATCCCATTGCAATTTTGTGTTGGAGGAGCAGCTGCTGCTGCTGCTTGGCACTGCCACTTTTGCGGTCAGCGGCTATCAATAACCAAGCGACGAACTAAATCCCTAGCATGCGGTTTTTTCCACCCACTAAGAACCCAAACCCAAACCCAAACCCAAACCGAACCAATCCACAGATTGAATGGATAAAAAAGTCAAGTGCACAAACAAAAACAAAACGAGCATAAAAATGCCTGCGTTTGTTTAATGCCAAAGCAATTAGAGAGTGGATGCAAAACCGCAGCAGCGATGAGGCGCTGCCTCTGCCTCTGCCTCTGTCGCGTTTCAATTGCATTTAAATAATTTAAGTTGAACGCGTGTTGCCGCAGCTTTTTGCACATGATGCAGCACAAACAACAAACAGCAAAAGCAAACAAATAACAGACGACGCTGTGTTTACTCTCCGGGCGATTATTAATACGGTTTTCATTCTCCCTTTTTTTTGTTGGTTGGTAGGCAAAAACTATGCTGCGCAGATATAATTTGCCAGGTCATATATTTAACACAAATATTGACGTAACAAATACATTCAACTTTAATTAAAACAAAATGCAATTTAATGTCGAGCAGCTGAATTATGGCAACAATCTATTGCTTGCCACATATTCTTGGGCAACACCCTTCGGCTCTGGCTGCGTGGCATTGGTGGCACTTCAAGTGCGCCGCGTGGCACCACGTGAGTCCATTTAAATTTGTCAACAAAGTAGCGGCAGGCCTGGCTGCTCCCCCTCCCTCTTTGGTTATTGTTACTTTTGGTGGGGCATGAGGCCCCACCGCTGTGCCGCGTCACCACACAGCTGCAGTGGCAATGGAGGCGAAGACTCAGCGGGAGTTTGCGAAAATTATAATGCTGCATAGAGAGAGAAACAGAGACCGGGCTGGGCCTGTGGCAGGGTGGGGCGTGTGTGTGTGTTTATCTGACAAATGGATTTACGGCATTTTGCATTCTGCATTCTCAGACAAGGACAAACGGAGCAGGCGCCTTTCCCAATCATAATCATAAGCGGGGTTGAATGAATGTTTTCCAATACACTTAAAGCCAGCCCTTAAGCTGCTCCCCTTTCCGCAGAACAAAAAGATCTTCACGTGGTTCGAGAAGGAAACCTCCACCAACGAGCTCTTCAATGGCCGCCTGCATCTCGTCGAACAGCATCCAGAGTACGGTCGTGCCTCCGTCAATCTAACAGCCATAAGGGAGTCAGACCAAGGCTGGTACCACTGCCAGGTGATCTTTCCCAATCGCTCGCCCAGCATACGCAACAATGGCACGCGCTACCACCTGGCGGTGCAGGGCGGCTCCCTCATACGCATTCCGCCCGTGAATCAAACCATACAGGAGGGACAGACCGCGTTCTTTCACTGCGTCATGAAGTATCCGGATAACTCGCAGGCGGCCTGGTACAAGGACGGGGTGCTGCTGCAGGAGGTGCAGGATTTGGTGCGGCGTTCGTTCATGGGCCCCGACGGCAGCCTCAGCATCGATCCGACCATGATGAGCGACCTGGGGGAGTACGAGTGCAAGGTGCGCAACAATGAGGGTGAACTGCAGACGGCCAAGGCCTTTCTCAATATACAATGTGAGTAGGAGGAGACAGCTTTAACATTTCGAGCCACTGCCTAAATCTATCTTTCAATCGTTTGTTTGACTATCTTTTCCCCCTATAACAGATAAGGCCAAGGTGATTTATGCACCGCCCGAGGTGTATCTGCCGTATGGCCAACCTGCCGTACTCGACTGCCACTTCAGGGCCAATCCACCGCTGAAGAATCTGCGCTGGGAGAAGGATGGCCTGCTGTTCGACTCGTACAATGTGCCCGGCGTATTCTACAAGATGAATGGCAGCCTGTTCTTTGCCAAGGTGGATGAGAATCATGCGGGCAGCTACACGTGCACACCCTACAATGACCTCGGCACGGACGGGCCCTCGCCCATCATTAGTGTAATTGTGCTGCGACCGCCCATTTTCAGCGTCACACCCAAGGCCATTTACATACAGAAGCTGGGCGAGTCGGCCGACCTGCCCTGCGAAGCCATCGACCGGGACGGAAACAATCGTCCATCCATTGTCTGGAGTCGGGTGAGTGTGGAGTGGGGACTTCTGTTGCTATTTTCAATGGACAGTGGACACTGCAGAGTCTTGCTTGATTGCATTTTTAATTATGCATGCTCCATGGCTCCTATCTCTTTTTCTCTCTCTCTCTCATTTTGCATGACAGAAAGATGGGCAACCGCTTCCACCCGAAAGGCACAGCCTCAGTGGCGGTAACCTGACCATCACGAGCCTAATCGAATCGGATCGCGGCATGTACGAGTGCGCGGCGACCAATGAAGCGGCAACCATAACAACAGAGGCCGAATTAATGATTGAGAACATTGCACCACGGCCGCCATACAATCTGACGGCCAACAGCACCGAGACCTGCATCACCATACGCTGGCAGCCAGGTGAGAGTTCGAGATTACACATAGATGAATGTGGAAGGTGGGCTCTAATGGCTGCAGTTGCAGGCTACCTGCGGCCCAATCTCGAGTACACCGTGTGGTATCGCCTGACAGAGGCGCCCGAGTGGCGCACAATGCGCGTGCTGGACAAGAATGTGATGGAGGCGACCATACAGCATCTGGTGCCTGGGAAGGAGTACGAGTTTATGGTCCTCAGTCAGGACAAATATGGCGACGGGATGTTCAGCAAGCAGTTCCGTTTTCAGACACAACGTGAGCTCATCCAGCATGGAGTTTGTGTTCCCCAGAGTCTAAATTCTCTCCCCTTGCAGCTTCACCCATTCGCGCGGAGGATTTCGATGCCCAACTGGGACAGAATGAGCTGGGACAGCTGCCCACATTTAGCGGTGGTTTGGGTGCCCCTTCAAATCTCAGCGCGTTGAGCAATCAGCAGGGCTGGCTGCTGCACTGGGAGCATCCGACGCAGGGACTCGAGGGCCTGCGGCTATACACGGTGCGCTGGTGGAAGGAGCCGGAGCACTATCTCATCGGCCAGGCGGAGACCTTCGACAACTTCTATCAGCTGCGGCACCTCAAGGAGGACACCACCTTCAAGGTGCAGGTGGTGGCGGTGGGCGCCAACAGTCAGCAGCAGGTGCCCAGCCCCGAGCTGCTCATCGATGTGCCGTCGCAGCGCAAGATGCGGGCACTGATCATTGGCTCGTCTGTGGGAGTACTCTTTTTATTGTGCGCTCTGTGCGCTTTTTTATACGTGAAAAGGAGCTGCCTGCGGCACCTGTTTGCCCGGGACAGCGAGGCAGCCTGCGATGAGGACACTGCCGAGAGCGGGGACTGCGACAGCGATGAGCAGGACAGCGTCAAGATACGACAATCCTCCTGAATGCTACAGATCCGCTGGCACTTTGATGCGATAGCCAGCGAGGGTTCCCCATCCCCACCATCCCAGGCACCCCAGTGATGCCACTTGAATTGCCAGTTGCCAGTTGCCAGTGTTGCCCAACCCCAACATAATCCATTACACCATAAAATACTGACTTTTTAATTTATGTCTAGCTGCTATCTGTACTATAAATTCTACTAATTCGAAATAAAAATTAAATAAATCAACAAGAAAAAAAAATCAATTTCAAATTACGCGCCTTTGATGGGTAGCACTTGCCAAGCGCAAGCTAGCTAGCTATCCCGCTCTGGCGCGCACAAGCGAGACAACAGCTCCATGCATGCGCTAGCTTGAAAGCTCGTTTCGGTTGGAAGAAAGCTTTTACCGTTTAAATGTTGGCGGGAGCTTTCTCTCTCTATTGTTGCGTGGCTGAGTGAGAGCTTCCGCCGTTACGCTGCGCTTCGCTGCATTCAAAAATTCAACAACAAAACCGCATGGCGTGTGCTAAGGACAGCTGTCCTCACACTCAACTCCCCCCACCTCCATGAGACACACGCAATCCGCAGCTGAAGTACGTCACATCGTTAAATGGGCAATTAGCAGGCACGTAGCCATCGCATCCGATATGGCTCACGTTGAGTGCACCCAGAACGACTGTCGTTCCAGCAATTCATTCATTCGCATTTGCCCGATTAGGCGCACACCTGAAATGCACCCAAAACGTTGCACTTGGAGCCCCCCCATTAAGATGTCATTGCGGAGGTTCAATTGATGTAACCCACCGCCAACTGATTTGCACTCGCAACGCTTTGATGCATTGCCCCCAAGATATTGACCCAATTTACAGCTGGGAGGAGCTTCGTGTGTCACGGAACTATACAATTGGCACCTGAAATAAAGCGAAAGCGAGTCAACAAACTCGCGATGACTGACACATATCGGCAGCGGCCTAATGAGGCGTCTGAAATGATATCAAAGGGTGTGCTGCCCCAGCCTATCGTCCATTGAGTGTCGAATCATTTGGAAACCAATTTGCGCAGAGTTTAAAAAACAATAAAAACAATAATAAGGAAGGCAAAAACAATAACCATTAAAAACAGTAAAAACAATAAGCAAGTACACTGGCACTGCACGCTGACACTGATTTGAGTGTATGCTATTTAGTTGCTTATATTATATTAAGGTCATTGCGATTAGACGATTAGTCCCCTGCGCAGCGCATTTCCACGGGGGGAGCAGTGAAAGGAAAACACAGCACAAGCTCACGTTCTGTTCCGTTCTCGACTTGAGCTTTGTTCTCTCGCAGCAAGTCCAAGCGAAGCGAACGGATTTGATTGCAAAAGTTGAATTTCGAAAGAAACCCATTTTTAGGGGGGTGCAGGGGGAGGCGGTTATTGCTCACTCGCAGATATTACTGTCTGCAGCTCCTCCCTCCTCCTGCGGCTGCTCGGAAATCAAAATTGTGTTTGTGCTTTGTTCTGTTGTGATCGTGTCGGTTCAAAGGTCACAATTGTTCCAGAAGGGAATGGAAATGAGCAGAAATGCGATTACTCCTCCGCCAAAGCAGCCGCAGCCAAACCCTGGGGTCCCCACTTTCTCTATCTTAATTTGATAATTCCAAGGAAATCTGCAGGGGGGAAGTGGAAGTGGGAGTCTGGCGACTCCCCCAAGTGCATCTGAACTCACACGCTGCTGCTGCCGCTGCTGCATTCGCCATGGGGCTGGCTGGCAATACAAAGCATTCTGTTTACAGTCAGCTGTTTGTCACACCAACGCACATGCCTTGCCCCACATGCGCAGCCATCACACACACACACACAAACACACTCTCGGAGAGCTCAGAGCTGTGAGCAAGTAAATTGTATGGGCAACATTGCAATTGAACAACGGCAGACAAAGACGAAGAGCGAGAGAGAGCGAGCGTGTGACGACGACTTCCCCATTGACGAAACCCAAGTAGTATCGTATCCGCTCTCTCCACGCACATACACACATAGAGAGCAAGAGAGAGAGAGAGAGCGAGCGCAGCCACACTGTACCATGGGGAGCTTGATTACTTTTAGTGACCAAAACCAATTTTTGAAAATAACCTCAAATAATAAATTTTTAATTAAATTAAATATTTTTGATGTGGTCCACAATGTTACAGAGTTGACCACTGTTAAGTTAGCAGCTTTTTAACAGAGCTGCTCGCTTGCGAGACACAAGCGCTCTCAAAGAAAATTATTTCTTGTCTTTGGAGGAGTCTGATAAAGGCAGTGGAACTCAAGAATTTTCAGTGCGTAATATTAATTATATATATCAATTTATTTTTCTTAATTTTCGCCACAAAAAGTGCTCAAAACTCCCCATAGTGCACTGCTTCTCAGCTGCTGCTGCTGCTGCTGCTTCTAGTGCTGCTGCCTGCTGCTGCTGTCTGCTGCTGCTGTTGGGGTTCGTTTACGTCTCCGTTGCCAAACAGCAGCTCCCGCATTTCACAGTTCTTCGTTGTTCGCGTTGGTTGGTTTTGGCCTCACCTCACCGAAATATTACGGGGCGGATCGGACGGATAGACGGACTATCCACTCTCGCGATTTGCTGTGGAAAATAAAACACGTTTCATACCACCTTGGAGCCCGAGTCGCAGCTGTAATACAGAACTCCCTTACTTGCCACTACAACAAAAACAGAAAGACAACAAACATAAACGAATCCAAGAGATTGTTTGTGGTGCTGGCTCCTCGAGGCACATTTGAATAAAGTGCAGACGATGTTTGCTCTCTCGTAATAATCAAATACTTATAAATCGCGCGATCGAGTGGCCAAAAACAAAAAAAGAGGCGAAGCGGCAGAGCAAATAAATATCTCTGGCAGTGGCCAACAACAAAAAAAAAAGCAAAAACAACAACCGAAATATATAATGCTAATGAAACCGAAAACACGTTTTGTGCTGTGCCTGTGCCTGGTCTGATGTTCTCGGAAGAGGAAAACGAAACATTTGCCATCATCCCAAAAGGTGAGGCCCATAGCCAGAGATCCACGAAGTTACATTAAAAATCGAATTGAAATTTTGAAGTGCGAGTGCGAGTGCTTGTGAGGAAATTGCGTCGTTATTTAATAGAATAGAATATATTCCAAAGCGAATGCGAATGTTACTCATTCCTAGCTTAGGTCTAAGCGCTTCCGCTCTTCCACAATCGTAACGAAGTGAACCCTCAAAACTCTGAAGGTTCTTTCTTGTAGTTGCAGTTCCCCAGGCAGCCACCACCAGAAACTCCAGAGGCGGTAAATTATAGCACGCCGTTAGCTGTCCCCACCTCCGCTGCACTCTCTCCGTACTCTCTGGTCCACGGGGAAAAGTCATATGTATCTTTTAATGTTTTCCTGCCGCTGCTAACGCTGCCTCTATCTTTATCTGACGAGAGCGCGTGCGCTCTCTCTTGCCCTCCCGGCACACCCCTCGCAATCATCGCAATCTGCTGCTCTGCTCTCTTGCTCTGCCTCAAGCGTTGAATGTTTTTAAATGTTTCCATGGCCCGCCATTAGTTAATACACGAATAAAACGAGGTAGTGAGTGAGCGGGTCCCGGGTCGCATGTCTCCGTGTCTCTGTCGAAGTGGAGCATCCGGAAGATAGGTCAAAGCAGCAGCAGCAGCTAGCTGGCAGTAGATTCTTCGACAGACATGACCTACATCGATTGGCATTAGGGTAGGACCTCTACACGCAGGTCATCCACCCACCCCGCCAACCCACGACGCACACTCCCCACGCTCCCACACTCCCCCACTTCAGCTGCTTAAAAAGTTTTCTGCGAATTCTTGGGCCACGCAAAATTCCTCGAAAATCTTCAGTTCAGCAGTCCATCAGTTTCCCGGCCTTTCGCTGATTCCGTCTGATTGCCCGATTAGACAATTTTTGCAGCTGTGCGGCGTGGCTGTCGCCGTCGTTTGCCGATAAGCCAACCTTCATCCGTCGACAGATGGTAACAAACCACGCGGAAACCCCGCACTGCCCCCAGACTCGAAACTCGCATGTCTCGTCGCATATAAAGCAATAATTGGCAGATTAGCTGTGGCCCTTACAACGCCGATTAGCGCCAAAAGGAAGCCTATCGGGCCACGCATCTAATCGCCGCCAACAAACAAACACAAAAATCTGTAATAAATACTACGCGAGGCTACCAGAATACGCTCTGGCTCATCGTTAGCCAGTGGAAATCTTATCGTAGCGCAGACCGGTGCTGGCCACCTGCACCACAGCACTTGCACCTGTCGCCTGATACTCTCTCTCTCTTGGATGGGTGCAGACAAACCGAGCTTATAGAACGCTTTGGTTCGATGGCCTTCATTTTCCTGCAGTTTTTAGCAGCTGATTTGATGTCTCAGGGCAGAAACAGAACCGCTGACAAGGGCAGGGACAGCGACACTCAGAAGAGGGCAGCACTCAAAAGTCTCTGACATTGAATTTATCGCCTATCGTTTACACACTCTGCCCGACTGTGCCTCTGCCCCATTGTGTGGCAATTAGAGCTACAGCATTCAAAGCTGAATGTATCTGTAAGAGGCCTTCAGGCAAGAATGTCAGCTTCCAGCTGCCACCCAATTGTGATGTAATGAAGATTGAAGGGGTGCCACAGACAGGGCCTCAGCTTGGGTGTATGTTCAATCAATCAGCACAAATTATGTGCCACAGAGATCAGCGTAACTAGCGACAGAGGTGACTACAATTATTTCCCTTTCTTTGCAGACCCAAAAGTACTTCCAAAGCAGCTGCGAATTCCGTGTGATGCGTGAATAGAAGGAGACCAAGAGGAGCATCCACAAGAGAGTCACAAATTCTGGAATCACAAATCAATATTCACTCGAAAGAAATTCGAAAGAAAGAAAGCCAAATGCTGACGCAACCGAATGCCAATTTCAGTTGCACGAACTGAAACGGATACTCAATACAGAAGCACACACTCAAACACACACAGAATGGATGAAATGCAGGCCTCCAATGTGCCCCTGGTGGACAAATGCAATGCCACAAAGGCAGTCATACTGCCAGCCGCAGCAACAGCAACGACAGACATCACAGAAGGAGCAACAGCAGCAACAACACAGCCAAATGCCGTGCTCTATAAGAGCAGCAACAACAGCGCCACGCTGTCAACGCTCTCCCAGAGCCCCACACATAATCACAATCTTAATACAAATCTTAATCCCAATACCAATCCCACACCCGTGCCACTGCTGAAGCCGCTGCAGGGATTGCCGCTGCAGAAGATGACCAACGACCTGAAGCAATGCAATGCCAATGTGAACCATGGGTGAGTAGTCCTTGTCCATTATTCCTTGCTATTTCCACTAATGGCATTATCTGGGATTATGCTTGTGTGTGTGTACCCAAGGACCATGTCCTTTATTTATGCTACAAGGAATGGGCGGGCGGCACTGGGACTGGATGTAGCCACATGTCATTTATAACGCCTTGACACCCACCCATCCAACTGTCCGCCTGTTCCACTTTTGTCTATTTAAATCACAAATCACAGAAGCACAGGAAACAATGAGCCTTAAGGGGGGATGAACTGGGTCTCTATTTATGGAACTCGACTCAAAATTAGCTATGGCAATGGGTCTGTTAATGGGACTGGGACTGGGTCGGGACATTCCGTAATATCCGCATCTGCCACGCACCCACGCGACAGCCCAACGCACACGCCATCAAGGTGCGCCGCGTAGAGGCAAAGAGGCGAAGGAAGCGACTACAGAAAATCGATGGCTGCTTCTACTCGACAAGCGACATCCGACATCTGACATCCTCCTTGTAGCTCTGTGTGTAGCTCCACAAAAGGCATGTCGGCATGGTGATGGGCGCCCACCAAACTGGAGCCGTTCCACAGGATTATGCAGCCACAAATGTTGGAAAAATCATTTAAAAATGCATTCCTTAGACATTTTCTTAGACTTCAAGTGGGTATTGGGGCTGAGGCGCTGCTTGTGGGAGTATCCTTCAGATGTCAGTCGTGCAGGTGGTAAGCCGCGCTGCAGCCTTGAGCTGTCATCGCACAGAAGCCGAAGCCGAAGCTGAAGCCGAAGCAAAAGCGTAATTAAAATGCTAATAGAAGAGAGATCTAATGGAAAATGCAAACACACACACACACACACACTGCCACGCCTCTCCTCTGCCGCTATATCCACGTGGAAATCAATGCAGCGCAGAGTGTAATTAAAACTGGAAGGTCACCAGGTCCTGTCGGTGTATCCAGGCAGCCTCCTCCTGCTTCTGCCATATGTGCGGCACAATTGAAGCAATCAAGCGGCCAGTCAGCGCATAGAGAGAAATGGCTTTAAGTGCCCCGCCCCGCACCTAGCTTGTTGCCCCATAAATAATATGCCACAAAAACAAACGCACACAGAAATGTATCCAGCCATGAACAGAGGAAGGAACGGGAGGGTGTTGAGAGCTGAATGTAATGCCGCCGAAAGAACTAAAGCCAGTGACAAAAAGGGGATACTGCCTCACCGAACAAAGGATGCTCTTTACATGCAGCTAATATCCTCCCCCTGTTGCCACTCTCCCCTAGACTGTTCCCTCAATCAAACTCCTTTCTCCCCTGCCACTTCCTTCAGCCAAGCAACTCCTTCTGAATGGTAGAGCAACTGCCTGAACGGACCTCGCGGCGCCGCATGCCTTTGGCTGTGTTGGGAAAAATCGAACAAGCCGCCACGCCATGCCACGCGACAGCCTGCTGCTGTCCAAAGTTGTGCCCGTAGTCTGGCAGTCGTACTCCGTGCGGCATTTAGTTCTGTGTGGCACTTGCCTGTGTATGGGGCGCCGCTTGTCTCCAATTTTCGCTTTAAATATTGATAGAAATATTAGACAAAAAAACAAAAAGAAAAATCGAAGAAAAATGCTACCCCAATAGGCGGCGGAGCAACGGGGAGGTGTGGAGTCGCATATCCGCAGTCGTTTTTTACGTGCAAGTTTTTGTTTTGTTTTTGGCAAGTGAACCTGTGTGTGCCCCGCCACGAGTTATGTAATATGAAGTTGCGGCAAAAAGCTACAAGACTGTCGAGACTGTGGGACGCCGTGCAACCTGTAAATCTAAGCTCGTGGCAGGCACCGCCTGGACTGACCTTCTGATACGCTTCGAGGGCAACGGAAGGCGGTGCTACACCCACATCCACCGTACCGTACCACCGTACATCCGTTTGCATATTTGATTGACCTTCTGCTTGAGTGTATCCTTTACAGCGATGAGTGTCCTTTGTCTGCTGTTCATTCCGCCTGCAACGCAAGTGGATTAAGCTCGCAGTGCCCCTCCATTCAGGAAGGGAATTTAATGCTTTTATTAGTGTCGTCTCTCGTTGATTAACCGCTCTTACAGCGGCACTGCCACTGTCCTCCTCCCTGTGTGTGTGGGGCATTTATGAGCTGTTTAATTGTCGTTTAGCAATGGATGATCTAATCCGCACAGTCGAGTGCTGATATTTCCGGTTGGCGACTTTAATCAGTGCGCAAACGAAACAATGTAACTTCTCTCCATGGTATCAAGGTTCAGGCGGGTAGGGACTGGACTGGAACTCGTGTGAACTGTGGCAGGCAACAGCAGCAGGCAGCTGCTTTATGGACTCTACAAACCAGCAATCAATCAAATAAAATAGGTAGCCCAGACATCGATGCTACAATTAGCTGGCATTAAGATTGATAATACGTGTACGTTGGAGTGGTTTCCAAGTTCCCCTTGTCGAGTGGCGTCGCGTGACTTTATTGAATTTGCATCCAATTGAGCGAACTTAATTGCATTGCTAGGCCTATGAACTGTGAACTGTGGGTGCACCTCTCTGCACAGCCCCCAAGGCTTCTTTATTCTTTCTTCTTTGACTAAATGCAAGTGCAAATATCGCGTGCATTTCGCAAGCCAAAGACCAAAGCAACCACCCTCCGTGCCCCTTCCCGCTCTAACCCACAGCAACTGCTTCTTTCTTTCTTCGTTCTTCGTTCAGTTTACAGCGCGCTCTGCTCTCGCTGCTGCTCGTGCGTTCGCTTCGTTCGTTCGTTCGCTTGCTCTGCTCGCTCGCTTCGTTGAGTTCGTTCACCGCACGAGTGTGAGTGCAAGCGAGTGCATGCGCACTCAGAATGTACCCAAGTTTTAGGTGCACGAGCACCCAGTTTCGCGCGAAACGATTCGCAATACTTATGGATACACAACTACAGGCACACACTGTTACAATTGCAATTATAGATACGCAGATACACAGATACACAGATGCGAGCAGAAGTTGCTTCGGATATGGGAGGGGAACTGGGTCTGACGGGGTCTTCATATATTTATCGTATTTCGAAAGAGGCCAACAAGCTAAAGCCAAACATAGAAAAAGCAAAACAACAACAAAACAATCAAGTACAGATAAATACAAGTGCAAAGCAAAAGATACACTTACCATGGGGCCAATTTTGAATTCAAATTGAATGGCAGATCCAATAGGTTCTTGGAGTGCGATCTGCAAAAAATAGAAGTAAGAGGTGTTCTTTAGGGTTCGTTAATGATGTTCCTAATATTCCGATAATTTCTGCTATTTTTGTTGATCAATAAACAAATATTAGGAACCCCCGAAATGGGGAGAATTTTACACCAACAATAAATAAATAATGTACTGCCCGAAATGGAAAAAGTTTTAAGCATTTATGGGCGTATGCAACCACTACCAATACTGCCAATAAATAATAAACATTAAATAAATAAATTACTACCCAAAAGCGGAAAGAGTATTAACAATTTTGCCGGACTGAGCAGCACCATGACGACAATGACGATGAGAAATTGTTCATTATTCATTGGTAGTGGTAGCACGCACACTCTCCCCCCGCTTAGCCGTATCTTTATTCAGTTAACAGAGAGCGGGAGAGCAAGAGAGAGCGCAGAGCAGCGGCCCCGCATGGCTCTCAGCCAAACAGCTGATAGGGAAACCCGCACGCCCCGCCGTTCCAGCCAATTTCCATTTCAATTTTAATGCCCGACTCGACTCCGTTTACGGCAGCGAAATTAGAGACAAATTGCTGGGATGCCAATCTCCCGCTTTGCCTTTTGCCGCTGACTTTTGAAGTGCGTGCGTATCTGATAGATACGTTCTATTCCGCGCATGCCTCAGCTGATGAGCTGATAAGCTGCTATTTTCCAGATAAAAATACTGACACAGAATCTGGCAGAATGTTTTTCTCCATCTTTAGTGAATGGGTTCCGCCTCCAATCAATCACGCAATCAACGAATTTGCACCCGAAAGACATGTAATAATGTTAATTGGCATTGGCCCCCGTCACACTAATGAAAACGCACTCAAACCACTCCTCCTTCTCCCACACCCCTCTCTGTTTTTGCGCGACATTTCATGAATGGAACCCCCACACGCGACAGACAGCGAGAGACTCGAACTTTGGCATTTTGCAGCGTCGCTGGGTGGGTGCCTGGGTGTTTCCGTTTCCCCTTGTGGCTTGCCGCTAAATGCTGCTGATTGATCGATTGATTGCCCCCATTCAGGTCGTTAGCGAAGGTGCCACATCATGTGGCATTCACATAGCTAAAGGGAACAAAAAGGGAAAAGGGAAAAGGGAAAAGACGAAGACAAACATGAACATGGAAATGACGCTGACGCGCTGCAGCAGCGTGAACAGCGGCTGCGGCATACAGAATTCCAGCTTCGAGGCGGAGCTGCTGCAGCGTCAGGAGATGCAGCAGCAACATAGTCGCTCCATGTCCTTTGTGCAGACAAAACTCACGAAAAACGGCAGCTGTGTGAGCGCCCTGCAGCGGCCCGAGGACTGTGCCGCATGTTGGCTTAAGTAGGCGCCACACAACACAACACACCCCACCCAACCCAAGAGCCAACCCCGCAACTAATCACGGATTTCGCTTCTGCTTGAACTATTTTCTAGGTCACAGAATAACCTGTGCAATGGCGTGGGCGTGGCACTGGCCCCCAAGGTGCTGAACAACGGCAGCAGCAGCAGCAATGGCCAGAAGAAGGGCACCATCTCGCTCTCCCACCTGCCCCAGCGGCCGCCGGTGGAAATTGAGTTCTGTGATATATCCTACTCGGTGGCCTTCGGGCATCGCCGTGGCTGCAAGACCATCCTGAAGAGCGTCTCCGGGAAGTTTCGCAATGGCGAGATCACAGCCATCATGGGTCCCTCGGGTGCGGGCAAGAGCACGCTGATGAATATCCTCGCGGGTTACAAGTGAGCCAAAAAAATGCATTTTTCACTTACAGAAACATTCACTAATCTTTCTCCTATCCTTGAAGGACTGCTCAACTCTCTGGTTCGGTGATGATCAACAGCAAGGAGCGCAATCTGCGCAGATTCCGCAAACTCTCCTGCTACATCATGCAGGACGATGTCCTGATTGCCAATCTAACCGTCAGCGAGGCCATGATGGTGGCCGCTAATCTGAAACTGGGCAAACACATGATCTCCTATGCCAAGCGTGTGGTCGTGGAGGAGATCCTGGAGACAATTGGCCTCAAGGAGTCGGCGCACACGCTGACCTGCAATCTGTCGGGCGGGCAGCGGAAGCGTCTGTCCATCGCCCTGGAGCTGGTGAACAATCCCCCCGTGATGTTCTTCGATGAACCCACCTCGGGCCTGGACAGCTCCACCTGCTTCCAGCTGATTTCGCTGCTGCGTTCGCTGGCACGCGGCGGCCGCACCATTGTCTGCACCATCCACCAGCCATCGGCGCGACTCTTCGAGAAATTCGACCATTTGTATCTGCTGGCCCAGGGGCAGTGCGTGTATGAGGGACGTGTGCGCGGTCTGGTGCCGTATCTGTCATCGCTCGGCTATGAGTGCCCCTCTTATCACAATCCCGCGGATTACGTCTTGGAGGTGGCCTCCGGGGAGTACGGCGATGCGGTGCCCAAGCTCGTGGATGCCGTCAAGAGTGGAGCGTGCAAGAAGTACGCCCACAAGGACTACTGCCTCACGCTGCTGCCCGCCAAGACCACAGTGAGTGCCGTGCTGCACGTGGAGGATGAGAAGCCACTGCTCGCGGGGAACATACAACATCCGCTGGATGGGGATGCCGAAGCCGAAGCCGATGCCAATGCCGATCCGGATGAGGATCTAAAACCACCGAAGCTGGAGGCGCAACAATCGCAAAACTCCGACTGCAGCGCCGTCATTCTGATGCCACAAACCAACGAGGACAGCTGCAGCTTCAGCTCCTCCAAGGGCGGCGGGGCGCCCGGCAGTGCTGCAGGTGGCCCAACCACTGGCGGCGTTGTGGGCTGCATGACCTCGCTGCTGGACTCGCACGAGAGCGTGGTGACGCTGCCGAACAAGACGGGTTTCCCCACCAGCGGCTGGATGCAGTTCTGGATACTGCTGAAGCGCTCCTTTCGCACCATCATGCGGGACAGGATGCTCACCCACATGCGACTCTTCTCGCATGTCATTGTGGGCGCCATCATTGGCATGATCTACTACGATGTGGGCAATGAGGCATCCAAAATCATGAGCAATGCTGGCTGCATATTCTTTGTGTCACTCTTCACCACTTTTACAGCGATGATGCCAACCATTTTGACATGTGAGTGGGAAGAGATGATCCTTTGTTGCTCCACTTATGGCAGATTTATTTTCCTCCCTTGTAGTTCCCACGGAAATGTCTGTGTTCGTGCGGGAGCATCTCAATTATTGGTACTCCCTGAAGGCCTTTTACTTTGCCAAAACGATAGCGGATATGCCCTTTCAGGTGAGTCTTCCAGCCACTCCCTCCGGTGTTTTCTCTGCTCTAACAACTGCTCTACCCTTCCCTAGATTGTCTTCTCCAGCGTCTATGTTCTGGTCGTCTACTATCTGACATCGCAGCCCATGGAGTGGAATCGTGTGTCCATGTTTGTGCTCATTCAGGTGCTCAATTCGCTGGTGGCGCAGTCGCTGGGCCTGCTCATTGGCGCTGGCATGAACATTGAGACGGGCGTGTTCCTGGGGCCCGTCACCACCATACCCACGATATTGTTCTCCGGTTTCTTTGTGAACTTTGACACGATTCCAGGCTATCTGCAGTGGGTGTCGTATGTCAGTTATGTGCGCTATGGCTTTGAGGGTGAGTTTGAATATATTTCCTAAGAGTTTCCTCTCTAATTCTCTGTCCCTGCAGGCGCCATGGTTGCCATTTATGGCATGGATCGTGCCAAGCTGCAGTGCAATCAAATGTACTGCCATTATCGCATGCCCAAGAAGTTTCTCGAGGAGATGTCCATGGACAATGCACGCTTCTGGGTGGATGCTGTCGCCCTAACGGGGATATTCTTTGCCCTGCGCATCTTTGCGTACTTTGTGCTGCGCTGGAAGCTGCATATGATACGCTAAGCGGGTCCTAGTAGCCCCCCCCCCCAATTTGTAAATACGAGTAAAAAGTTCAGGGATCAAAGGATCAACGTAGTTATTCAATTTTCTCCCCCTACACCCGTTTAGGCTTTGTACCTTTATACACCACACAAATACACACACAGATTACCGCCAGAAGGGTATTAAAACACGGCAGGCAGCAGCACGGTTCTTATAATATTTATCTATAGATAGATAGAAAAATACAGACAGATACATACATAGATAAGCTGTAGGCTGTAGGCTCTGTAGTCTCTGTAGTCTCTGTTCTGCTCTGCATACCCACAGAAACACATTCTGATACATTTACATTTAGTTACTATATATTCTAAACACCCATCTATAATTAGTTTGGTTCGTTCATCCCATCCCGTACACGTGCCGCAATACCCCTACTACCGATGCCCCTCCCTTCCTGCTGCTGTAGCAAATAATTCTTGTGACCAAAAAAAAGCTGAAAAGAGTCTGAACTTAAAAGTAGAAAAAGAAATTCCCCATTCGAAACCTTTTCCCAACGTTCTTCACTCCGTCCTAACCTGTAGCTTGTGTGTGCATGAGTGTGCGTGTGTGTGTAGGCTCCCTCTCCTCTTCTGGGAACCCCACCTTTTTCGCTACTTTTTTTTAGTAACTAAGTTCTGGGATAGTACCACATCTAGGGATACATTTATCATCATTCTCCCCTTGTGATACGAACGAGAGGGCAGCAGCAGCTGGAAGGGGCGGTGTTACTGGAATCCAATCAGAATTTGTTGTACAGTTTTACGGCGTATTTGTGATTATTATATTTTAATTTAGTAATTTGTTTCTTTAGTTTAATTCTATGCCAACTACATTTATCATGCTAAAATAAATGCAATTATCATTTGAGCCGCTCTATAGCCTTACTCTTTAACCCTCTCTTTCGCTCTGCCCTTTATGTTCTCTTAAGATCCAAAGATTGCCCTTGGGTGTGATATTTGTAAGGACAAAAGTGAAATTTTTGTATAAACTAAAAATCTGTGGCAACATATTCAGCCTCTCCTCTCAGAGGAAGTGCAACTATATCATAATTCTCGACTAAGCAATTGGTTCAACAAAATGAACTGTACATACTAAGGATATATTTACGTGCATGTGTCGTACAATGTGTCTGTATGATATTATTAATTAATGTAAAACCAACAAAATACACAGCAACACCCACACAACACATCAAAATCCAACAGATTTGCATTCAAAATCGTCGATCCTGTAGATTTGTATAAATAAAGAATCCAAAAATATCATCAAACATCTAAAGAAGATTTTCACTCAATAAACTTTTGAGTTAAGGGGCAGATGGTGGGGTTCCAGCGAGCAGCAAAGCACATATTTCCTCTTTCCACAGACACACTTGGCAGTTTCTTGCCAGTGAGATTTTGTCAGCACAGTCGATGCAGTTTCACTCCAACAAGCTGTTGTCAGAGCTGAGTTTTGTCCATCCAAATATCCTATCAATATATCCTTTTCCGGTTCGTGTCCCAACTTAAAAACTGAATACTACACCAGATGGCGCTTATAGGAGTGATCGCTGACAAAAGCTAGCTTAACTAAAACTGCTGTTAATTAACATCTGCTAGGTGCTCCTATGTGCAGCTATGTTCAGTAACAGAACAGACAGCTGCAATATCTTTTTAAGGTTTGTGTCTTAACTAACAATAATTAAATGTTTCACGAGACGCCTGAGAGGGGGCGTTTAAGTTAGAATTTACTGCCAAATGGTCAATGTGTGGGGCCAAGTAGAGCCAAGAAAGAGCATACCCAATACATCTTCACTATATCTTCTATACTAGACGGTGCAATATTTACTCAATATCAAGAAAAAAAGCACCTTGAACACTCAAAATTGAATCCCCTTTTTCAGCTCCGTCTTTTCCTTTCAGTTGTCTCATGTCTCAGCGTCATATTTCATGATGTTTCGTATCGATTGCAATTCATCTTTATCCGCCCCATATCCTTCAAACGTTTATTGCAGTGCACGCTCCCACTCTCCCTCTCTCTGCCAACCCACAGCCATTAGAATGCTGGAAATTCCGACCCCAACACCCCCCTAAGCACAGTCCGCATGTCGCTCCATGTATTCGAACATCAATATTGCAATGCCATTTGACATTTGTAACGCCAAACGGGGCACAAAACTGATGTTAGAGGCAGCAAAAAACTAGCCGCGTGGGGCAGACAAACACACACAGACATGCAGGGGGGGTCAGCATATGGGGCAATGTTGCAATGTCACCGGTCAAACGGAGTGATTTTTATTGGCTTGTTGCTTTTTCGATTCACTGATAAATTGTTAATGTTTCACCCAAACACACACATGCACACAGCCATAGATACACACAGATAGACATGGCTGGGCAGGGGGACAATTTATTATTTATGTGCCGCTAAGCTACAGAGAGAGAGAGAGAGAGAGAGGCCACTGCAGATGCGCCACCAACGCTGGGCAGCCCCCAAAGGCAAATGATAATATTTTTGGAAAATGGAAATGGAAAATTGCATTTTCCCAAAACAAATACAAATACGAAAATACAGCTACAAAATGTGTGTGCATAGAAAATTGTGGCAGCACGGGAGGGGGTGGGGTGAGGAGGCACAACAGTATCTATAAATCAAACAAAATCATTTGGATCTGTGGCACTGCAGCAGCAGCAGGACGAAGGATGTAGAATGCTAAATATGTTTACTGGGGTTGGGTGGTGTGTAGCCGGCCGGCAATTAATGCCCGCTGCCAAAACCGAGAGCCAAACGAGCGGCAAACGAGCAGAGCAGTTCGCACTTTAATTAATTAGACATTCATTTGCAGCATGCCCCCGAGGCCAGTCTGTGTCTCTGCCTCACACTCCATCTCCAACTGCAATCGCTTTTCGCTGTGTGTCTCTCTGTACTGTACCCTTGGCGCTGGACAGCAGCAGCAAGCAGCACCGGATGGCATCGGTGGCAGGCAGCAGGCAGCAGGCATTATGCTTCGCAGGCGTAATAAATTAGCACAAACATGCCACTAAAATGGCACGCCCACCTGCCCCTAAAGGCTTGCGCCAGCTCACAGCTCTGAGCCGTGCCGTGGCGTGCGCCGCCGCCCACTCTAAAATGCTGTCAATGCAGTTCAGATGCCAATGCAATTCCATTCTGTTGCCCCACTCTCGCATTCATACCATCGCACGTCTGGGATTTGGCTTGGGATTTGCGCACAATGTGTTTAGTGGCAGCAACACCCAGTAACTGCAATTGCAACCAGCTGCAGCTGCCCCTCCACCTGATCTCCTCAGTCTCTGAGACGCTGACGAGGACAAGTAAATCAAATGAAATGCATGCAATGCATAGCCAAGTGCGAGTGCGAGTCTCCTTGGCCAGCATATGTTTGCCTGCTCCTGTTGCTCAGGGACTCCCTCTAATGCTCGGGCATTAATTGCAGTTGCAACTTAAACTTTAAACACTTGCAAGGACTGCACGTGGCAATGGACAGTGGCAACTAGGGGATGCTCTTTCGGCAGTAAGAAAACGCCAGAAAACTTGCAAATATTATTGGGGTGCATGCAGAAGTGTTCATGGGTCGATTCTGCCTGGGGTTTGGGCATAAAAAGCTTCGGCTTCGGGCACTTTTCCTGCCTAAACATCAACCTTCTAGACTCTCTCCAAGTTAAGGTATTTGCCACTGCAATTGTTTAATTATTGCAACTATTTGTAGCTATTTGATTAAAGTCTCTCTCTGTTCCTCTTAAAAGTAAATCCCCCATTTGCCCTGCAGAAGTATCTCTGATTTGTGGCACATCCACATGTCACTGCGAGATACGAATAGAGCTCTTTCCCTTTGCTGCTGTTGACTCCAGCTACAGCTTCGGCTTGCCGGCTCCCTGTCTGCCCCGTTTTGTCGCTCAAGTTTTTGTCGCTTTCGCCTCCCGACTTTCTCGCTGCATACGAAATTTATGGGTTTTATTGTGTGATTTATGCATCGCTCGCTGAATGACCAACGCCGCACGCAACTTGCAACGCGAAACGCTCGGAACGACTTTACGTTGCGGCGGAGTGCAGATTTTTACGCCGGAAATGTGCCCATCGACTGCGTGTTAAGTCTCACACACACACCCAGAGAGAGAGAGAGACATTCAGTGTGTGTGTGTGTGGCAAGTTTTTTTTTATGGCCTTACGTTTTTATTGCCAGCAAGTGCAACCGCCATATCCCCCAACCAACCAGCGATCCAGCTACCAGCTACCAGCGACCAGCGACCAGCGACCGTGTTTTACTTATTTAATTTTTTCGCTCAACTCCGCGAACCATGTCCCTGTCCATGTCCTGTTCGTGTCCGTGCACTACCCCATGGTGTCGGTGTCCGTGTCTGGTGTCTGGCGGCACGGTCTGGTCCCGGTAATTGACAGCGGAAGGCGCACGTGTGTGAGGTCATTGATATGGGAGTGGCTTGGCGCTCGGCCCGTTGCTTGCCCCGCTAATGTGCAGCTGCATCTTGTATCGTGCATCTGCATTATGTGAGCGCCGCAACAAGCGAGAGTCCAAAACGTGCCATAAATCGCAATCAGAGAAGCGCTGCCTCAGCTCATGTCCATCAACATGCGAACATGACAATTACGCATACGCAGACGGGCACTGTCCCCTGTGCTCTGGCTGTGGCAAGATCCCTCTGGTGGCTGCCCCTTAGGCCTGCTTTTTTTATTGCCTGTGCTTCAACTTTGAGTTTAAAGCGCGGAAATAAAAGAAATTTATTGCACTTTTGCAATTATTGCAAACCAAAGCAATAACCGGAGCACGGAGCTCGGAGCTCGGAGCACTCCATGTGCTTGGCATTGCTTTGGGGCGAATGTTTCACGCCTCGCTAACTTGTTGGCCCCTACCCGCCCCCCCACACACGCACACACACACACAGAGAGTGTGACAGATGGAAAGCAGAGCAGGAGCCGCCGCCTGAAGGCTTCCCATTTGAAATTCCATTTTTATTGTTGCTCGACACTTAACTTTATTAATTTTCCAACCAATGACGAGTGCGTAACCTACACTCTCTCTCCCTTTGGTAATCCATTACCGCAGGTGCCGTAAAAATGCTTAGTTTACGATTTGCGATTAACGCGAAACAAGTGCCCCATAAAAACCTCACAGCGTCTGCCCCGTCCCGTTCCCTTTTGTTTTTAGCCAAGGGATAGAAAGGGAGAGAGTTGCCTCCCTGCGACTGAGGCCCATTATTCGATTAATTTCAATAGAACGAATCGGAAATTTCAAGTTGCTGCACACATAAAATCCTTGTCGCAGCAACAAACTGCTGACACTAAATCTCAACTGCGCCTTTAATTAAAAGTTGCCACTCGAAGGGAGACAAGTTTTACGACAGGTTCTGTCCTTCCACCGTTCGACTACCAGCCCCAAAATTAGGCTCCACGACAAATTATGCAAAAAGCATAAGTGCAAAAAAGCGGCCCACTTAATCACTCAGCTTCTGGCTCTTCCGCCACGCTGACATCGGTGGCTCCATTGGCTGGCTGAAGAACGGAAGCGGCAGCGGCAGCGGCAGCGTCGCAGCCAAAAGAAATTAAAGTGAAGTATGCCCCACAGGAGAAACTTTTGGCTGCCTCTCAAATGGTGTCTCTGCCATCGCTACACCGGATGGCGTAACGACGAGAACTAGACGACGGCGGACTGCCGCTGCGACTCCTGTTTCAGCTCCTTCGAAAGCACATAAATTTTAATAATTTATCCTATATTATTCCACTTAAGTCGTTTAGATTTTCATAATAAATTAATAACGACAAGCGGCAGGGCGGCAGGGCGGCAGCTCGACCTTGCGGCCGATTTCTGGGTCCATTTCTGTGTTTCCCCCGCCTCGGAATGGGCATGGGCATAAGCATGGGAATGATGGCCATCGTCGTGGCATCAATTGCCAAAGTTCCAAAAGGATCCAAGGCTCTAAGGATGAGGCGAGCACCGATGCTGAATGCTGATGACGAGCGACGGTGCCATGGTGGTGCCATGTCTAAGGAAATCCGGTGGCTTGATGTGCCGGATGTGCGTCTTTGGGGCAGGGCTGGGTCTCTATGTGGGCCTTATTTATACGCTTAATTTGCGCCACAATTTTATTTGCAAACAAATTGTTGAGCAACCAAAGGTCCTGCGGTGGAGCGTTGTTGAGATTTTGCGGCGTGGCAGGCAGGGCAGACACATTTCGTGTTTCGTTTATGAGACAAAGGCGAAAATTTATTGTGTTGCAAGCAGCGCTTAATGGTTCAGATTTATTGTCAACCGCCCCCCAAGTGGCTGGGCTGGGCGCTGCAACGCCTCGTTGATTAGCGCCGCGTGATTTGTAGAGAGGAGTGGACAGTGGAGCTCATCAAAACTCAATATTTCGCTTCATTCAGTCGTCCACTTAGCCACACTCCAGCTCGTGCAGGTAACCGACCTGCACATGACTCAAGTTGCTGTCGAAACGTGGGATAAACTAGGAGAAAAACACACACACACACACACACACGGCAATCATGGAACGTTTTATTATAAAAGATGTGTTGTGGCTGCCACTCATGCTGCTGCTCCTGTTCCTGCTGCTCCCCAGAGGCCACTTGCATATTTACAACATTTATCAGCAGTTGCCGCCACAGAGTTCAGACTCCAACGGTCAATCGGACTGCTTGACATGCAACCTTCTCCCGCTGCTCCCCCTGGAATTTTTGTAGCGTGTTTTCCATCGGACTTACACCGAACGATAAAGCCATCGAGAAGCTGTCATTATGGATTTGCCATGATGGAAGGCCGACGAACAAAAGTTGTTGATGCGTTCGTCTGTCTCTCTGTCTGTGGTATTCCCAGGAGCCTGTGGCATGTGTGTATCTATGAGTACAACATATCTCCCTCTCTCTCTCTCTCTCTCTCTGTGTGTGTGTGTGTGTGTGTGTGTGTACTTTCTGTTGAGCACTAAATATTGTGGCTTGTATGTGTCTTCCACTTTTCATTACGTGTTCTCTGGCTCTCACTCTCCCACCTCTTTCTCATCTCTCATTGCTCTCTCCCTTAAATTTCCATGGCTCAAAGTTCCATAGTATCTGTATCTTCAGTTCTCCATCTGCATGTGCAGCTGTGTGTCAATGTGTCTGTGTGTTCCAAGTACCATTGAATTGATTGATGTTTGATGCACTCAACCACAACGATATGCAGCAAACCGCAACGCTACTTCTGCTGCTGCTGCTGCTGCTGCTGTGGCTGCGGCGACTGACTCCCTGCCTCTCTATCTCCCTATCTCTCTTCCCTCACGCATTGCCATGTCCTGTCACTGCGCATTTGTGTAGCATACTTTTTGGAGTGCCGCCGGCTGACAAGCATCAGCCATAGCCCCATAGTCGAACCAAAAGCAAAAGCAAATGAATTTTCAAGTTGTTTGCGTACTTTTCCCACCATCGACCATGAATTACAGCGCCTCAAAGCCTTCCACAAGGGGTTGGGACTGGGACTGGTGCCTGCTCCGAATGCAGTAATCTGACCGCACATAAATTCTCACCAGATTTCCTATACATATTCGCACTTAATGCTTTATGTATATCCCACAGCTGAGTGGGGAGGGGTTCTGTTTCGTTTCGTTTCGCATAATAAATGTGCAAAAACGTTTTGATTTACACCACGACTACGCTTTTTTAATCATATTTAAATAAATTAAACATTTATTATAGAAATGCAGCCATAAATAAATTGAGTAAATACATAAAACCCAAGAACCGACAACCAGACCCGACCCGCTTTCCCCTGGCGCCTTACCCCCCTTAACCCTCTTAGCGGCGCATAAGTTTCCCCGTTATGGAAATGCAATTACCCATCAGCGGAGCGCTTAGCCGCACTTTTCATGCAAAATCCAATTGAAAACAAATAAAATTCAGTTTTATCTACAAGCTGCAAAATGCTCTAACAATGGGGAAGAGAGATCTCTCAGCGATAGCTAACGGAAAATGCACACGCGTCATGCGGGAAGTCCCCTCGGTTGGCCAAAGCAAATATTTCGTTAAATGTATGATAGTAAATGTAAAAAAATGCACAAAAATCATTAAAAAAATGGGAAAAATAAATATACAAAAAAAAACCTGAATCTTTTCCAGCAAATACTCAAGTTATATGCAAAAAATCTCAACTAATTCCAACAAAAATAAATTCCCAAATGGCTTCAAGTTTTTTCTAGAGTAGTACAAAAAATCGCATAATATTATTTTATATTTTTTTTTATTTGAAAATTGATTTTCCTTTTGCAGTTTACAAATATTTAGGGATTTTTGCAGTGCAATTTTTATGTTGGGTTGGGACTGGGGCGACACATTAAATTGATTTTCATGACTTGTTTACTCAAGGCTTAACCCACGGAAGCCCATCATTTGCATAATTGCCACCCGAATAGCTGTTGAAATTAACCGCATTAATCAAATGTGGGGGAGGCAGGCAGGCAGGCAAAAAGCCATGCCACCATCTTGTTGCAACTTTTTCGCGGCACAAACTATTTTCGTATTTTGCACTTCCGCTATAAATTGTGGAGTTTATGGTGCGTATCACTTGGCCGAATGTTTTACATGCAACTCGGTGGCTTGCACCCATACAAGCAGATCAACGTGCCACATCCCACCTCTAGCTGCTGGTGCGTATGCCAAGCCCCCGCCGGATGGGACAAGCGCAAAGAGTTATGTGAAAAGCCGAAAAAGTTTCCAGAGACTCCTCGGAGTTAAGCAGCAAGCAAAAAGAAAGCAAGTGGCAGGAAGCATGGGGCATGCCGAGACGTCTGCTTCCACTTGAAATATGAAAACCGAGAAACAGCAAAAGAGAACTCCAGCGAGTGGCTTTCGTGTTGGCTTCCTTTAATGAGCTTTACGCAGCTGCTGCTGCTGCTGCTGCTGCTGCTGCTTGCCACCCGAAAATCCTAGTTCTAGACTCCAGTTTTTGGACAAGTTTAAGCCACAGATGGCTTGGCGACGCATCGCTGCAGTCGACTGCTTCTCAATTCTCTCTGCCGCATTGCGATTTTGCGCTAATTCACGTGTTTCCGGGTTTTGCTCAAGTTTTCCGAGGTTGCATGCCGCATCGCATCTTCACGTTGTTAGAACTTGTCCCTGACCGTGGCTGGTCAGTGCTGCTGCGGCATTTGCTGACTGCCTGCTGCCTGCCTGTAATTGTTGCAGCGGTCGCGGCTTAGCCTGCAGGACTCTCCCTGCCCTGCTTTCAGGTGCAAAACTTTTGTGTTTGTGGCATGGTTGTGATTTCATCGCCTCGCTGCAGCATTGCATCAGTGGAGCTACATCCACACCTAATTGTTCCCCAACATTTCCAACACAATTACGGGCGAAACTTTGGCTCTATCTAGGGCTCTCCCGCCTGCTCCCACTCAGGACATTTAACGAGCTGTCTCTGCATTTTGAGTAGCGTATCAATGGCTGTCCGTAACTTGCCCAAAAAACTTTCCCCAACTTTTCTTCTCTCCACCATCGAACATTCCGCATTCATTCATTGCTATATTCCACATCATTTCCATCTGGCAGAGCAGCTCCCAGCTTCTACCAGCGCCCAGCTCCATCATTAGTTATCCCAGAGGTGCTTACAATTTTTCCAAATATGCCAGCCAGCAGGCAGCAGACAGCAGACAGGAGTTACACCAGGAGGGGGAAGCCGCACACTCAAAGTGTTATTAGTTGTTGGCCCTGCCCCAAAAACGGAGTGTAGACTCTGCCTCTGCTGACAGCCGGAATGCATCGATTGGGAGGCAGGGAGTGCCCCATTTGCATGCACAAACATTCGAATTATATAAAAAATGAATTGCCAATGCAGCAGGAGCAGCCATGGAGCCTTGGAGCAACCATCGAACACGCAGCTGTATTCCTGCAATTCTCTATTTGATTTCATTTGCCTTCGTTCGCCTGTGTTTTGTGGTCTGTTGTGCGGCACCTGCTGCAGGCTGCAGTCGGCTGCTGTTGGATGGCCATCGACTTGAGTGGCTGCCTGCCCCCACAAGTGTGGCAACCACTTTAAGGTGTGGCTTTAAGTCGCTTTCCGTGTGGAATTAGCAATCAGCTCAAACTCTTTTGCTGCTGCTCGCATCAATTGCCAAAGATTTAGGATGCCGATGGATGCCTTCTTCGATATTGAAATTCCACTTGGGTACTGCACCACCCGCCACTGCTGCTGCTGCGTGAAAAAACAGTCGAAAAAAAAGAAAGAAAAGCGAAACACAGAAAGAAAACTAAACAAAATTAACGGCGTTTGCCTTGCCACTGCTGCGGCCTCTAGCCACTTCTCTGGCACGTTTTCGCCACCGTGTTGCATGGCCGTTTTTGGTCATTAGAAGTGACAGGGCCGCAAAGCCACGCACGGGACACAGGATGCAGGAGGCAGGCTACCCCTTCATCCGCAGGACACAACCGCCAGAACACTGCACTCACACAGTGAATGGTCAGCGGGCTGTTGCTCTCCCCCCTCCGTCGTTCATTTGTCGTTCCTCAGTTTTTGGCCGAGGTTCAATTTTCTGGTCATGCACATGGCAGCCGCTGTTGCCGTTGTTGCCGTTGCAGCTGCAGCCTACCCGTCGAATTTTGTTCATTAGGCACGCACACACACGAGGTTGCACGCCCCATCCGGGTGCAGGGAGGCTGCTGCATATCCACAATGTAATCAACGAAATCGCTCGAATCGCCAGAAATCGGCATTTGGGGCACTAGAAACTGGCAACAACAACAACAACAACAACAATGGATAAACAACGGAAGGAGACGGCGATGGGGCGCACCCGGAACGAAAAAACAATCAGGAATGCCTCCGCTGCCTGCATGCCTGCATGCCTGCCACTGCTGCCTGCAACTGCGCCCATTAACGGTAATTCCGGCAGCGCTTTTAATTGCGCATCCAAACAGAGGCAATAGCATGGAAAATGAGTTGTAGCACAGGATTTTGCAGTACCCCCAAGCACGCCCAAACCGTTAGAAACAGTTTGCCCCCAAAATCGAAACAGAATTATGATTCTTCCCTCAGGGGCAGGCCGAATTTCCATGCCACAGTAGGAGCACGCGGCGGCAAACCCATCTTCTGCCTGTGGCAAGCCTCAGGCTAAATGGATTTTTGGTTATTTTCAATGTGAAAAACAAACAAATTTACAAAAATTAAAGTAAAAAGTTGAAATTGATCGAAAGATATTTTCAGGCTATTTTTAATTGTTGAAAATTAATCATTAATTATAAATATTACAGGCGAAACCTTTGTGATAATTTTTTAGTCAATTAAAATATAATTTTTATTTTTAAAATATTTTTAGTTTTAATTTTTGTGCACTTTTATGTGCAAAAAAAAAAATTGGAAAAAGATTATAATGAAAAAGTAAAAATTTAGACAAAAATATGTTTGTTTTTTGTTTTTAATTGTTGGAAAATAATAATTAATTATAAATATTACTGGCGAGACTTTGCCTTTTGACAGTGATAATTTTGTAAGTCAAATAAAATATTATTTATATTTTTAAAATATTTTTAAAGGTCAGATTGAGAGCTGTAAGCTGGAGCCACAACTGGCAATCGCTCAAAAAAAAAACACTTAAAATCTCAAAAAATGTAAAACAAATCCCTTGCCCTCCGTGGCATGCCGCGTACGTACCATGAATCTAAAAGAAGTTCATCAAATCCGACACTTTCCATAAACTGAGCAACTAATTCCTGCAATTACGAATTGGTGGCCTGCCAAGGGAATAGAAGCCGCAAAAAACTGAAACAAAAGTCGCATAAAATAAGGGATTGGGCTTGGGGACTGTGGCATGGAAGGGTGCATGCCACGAATGTAATGAAAAACTCATAACCTGTGGCTTTTTTGTCATGCGGTCACACGCACCAGACAAGGCAAAGGACAAGACAGAAAGGACACACGCAAGAGGCCCCCCTCCAAGGAATCGTTGAAAGTTGAAGTTTTGCCAAACGAAGAGACGAGACAGGAGAAGTTTTCCTTGCCCCCTGCGCCTTGGGTTTCGGTTACAGTCGCCTCTTGTCTTTGCTCGGTCTCTCTGTGTTTCACATTTCATTGCCAACTTTGAGGTTTAGGCCACGAGTTCAGGCCAAATTGAAACCCAAAGCCTGACTGCCTCCCCTTTCTCGCTTCCAATTTCCCGAAACATACTGAAAGAGAAGCAAAAACTTGTGCTCGGTGGGTGCTGTGTGGCGCGTTGACAACTAAATTCGATATCGATTTGATTTACTTAAACGTTGAAATGTCTCTTCAATGGTCCGTCGATGGCTGTGCGACTGTGCGACTGTGTGGCTGTGGCATGCCCTTTGGGGCAATGAAATTCGCATGATTGTCGCCTTATGCTGTGAAAACAAACAAACAAAACGAAGGCCCACGGGGCACACACAGAGCAAATACCCCTGGAAGGACACCCACTCTGCTCCGTCAGATAAGCGACTGCGATTGGAAGTGGAATTGAAGCAGGGATTCGACAGGACATTCGATAGTGAGTGTGGGCTGGGTCTTGGGCGCGCGAAAATGACTCTAGGGTTGGCAGCACAGAGACGAGAGCGAGAGCTCCTTTGATGGCCTGCCAGGATAACCGCAACTGTGGATAGCAGCAGGCGTGGCCCTACCCCCAGCCAGGCCAGGCCAGGCATATATGCAAATTGGTGCAGCTACTTCATGTGGCATTCACAGGCATTAGCCGTAGCCAGTATGTACGTGGAGGTTGCCTCAAATGTGAATTTCAAATGTGGGCCATGTTTTGGGTGCCTTTTTTTCGTTCCTTTAAGGATTATGTTGAAACAGCACCACATTCTCTTGCTGCAAGTTGCAAGTTGTGGACTGACTACACTCCTAAGCAGATGCCTCAATCTGGCATTTTTATCTACCATTCTTTTGCATCATAAACAACAGCAGAAGAGAGAGAGAGAGAGGAAGAAGTAGAAGGGAGCAAGGAAAAAGAACATGAGAATAGAAGCAAAAATTAACATAGACTAAAGACTCCTCTGTGTGCGTGTGTGTGTGTGTGTGGCACGCCTACGAGCATTTGCAACACGGTTGGGTACGGTACGAAACACAGGAGTACCCCAGGGGGAACGTAGCATGTAGCATGTTGCTGCCACAAATGTTTCGGAATAGCCAGAGCCAGTGTGGGGAGAGGGAGAGCCAACAGACGCCATCAAGCGAATTAAAACCAAATCACTTACAAGCGGCCAAAAGTGTTAACGTGTAAATTTCCATTTACCAAGATCGAAGCGCTCTGATAGGAGCGGCAGCAGGGGCAGTGGCAGACACTATAAACATGCAGTGGGCGTGGGGCAAGGTGGCAAGCATAAAGGAGAGAGAAAAGCTGAATTTTTGCAGTAAATAAAACTAGTGGAGAGGAAACGGCTCAAAGCTCTTTTTTTGGGACTATTTAGAGGTGGGAAACAAACGTGTTGTGTGCACGCGTGGGGTCGGGGCTACACACACTGACACACACTGACACACATTTACATGCATAAATAAGCGAGGCAGAAGGCAGAAGGAGCGGTGCCATGCAGACACCCAGAGAACTTCTTAACTCAATGAATTCTCCTTGCAATTTCGTAAATTAACACTTCGGCCGTTGGAGGCGCCACACAAGAGCAACTGAGCTGTGCAAATCACTAAGAGAGTGAGAGAGTGGGAGAGAGCGAACGATGCGATGCATAGACATTCTCGCACTTACTTCCGAGTCATTGGAGCCAGCCTCCCGCTCTCCAGCTCTGTCTGAATGCCAAAAAGCCAAAACAGCAGCGGAAACAATCTGCTGGCTACGCGTCGAGGCAGCAGCCATAAACAGGACTACCCACTCCCCACCCACTCTCTATCACTCTCTAGCAGCATTCCTTGCCGCTCTCCTCGCACAGAATTTGCATTTTCGTTGAAATTGATATTTTTATATGAATATATACATGTGGCATGTGGCAGACAGCAGCGAGTGTATGTATCTCGTGTGTCCTCCCAAAAGGGCGAATTTGCCGAGCAAAGCGAGTAAATTATGGACAGACTAGAGTTTAGCATGGAACTGCAGCACCCCACAGAAGTAGAAGGACTTGAAATTGAATCCATTTGTGGAGAATTGCAAGCACCGATCGAAGCTTGATTTCTCACATGCTCAGCATTGTAAATAATTTTAATTAAACATTGGCAAACAAAAGTGTCGATGACCGGACAGCACTGAGTCATTTTTGGTGATAGAATTTCCAATTAAATGCCCAAAAAACACCGTTGGACACAAACTCTTAATAATATTCTGTTGTAATCGGAGAATCGAACCAAGCTCTGAGTGAAGTCAGACCCACACACAAACACACACATGAGCATAACGGTTACTGCTACTATATGCAAAAGGATTCGCCTTGTATCATATTGGCACTCCATTTCAGCAGCACAACCCACCCCACCGCATTCGCATCCTCAATCCACCATCCACCATCCGCAATCCTCCATCCACTAGGGGGCGCCCTACCCTTCTCTCTTCCCTCCTCCTCCTGCTCCTTGTCGCTTGTCGCTGATATCGAAATCTGTTTTATCAGCTCTGCGTTATTGCTTTTGTTGTTCTGTTCCGGCGGCTGCATGCACGCGGGGTACACACACACACACACACACACACGCAGTGAGGGGTTAAAGGATAGCGGTTGTTCCCTTTCCCCCCTCCCCCTCTCTACGCTCTTCTCTTGTACATAAATTTATACGCGATTTTGTAATTCCCTTTTTGGTTATAAATTTCGCTACTGTTTCGGTTTCGGTTGAATGCGCGTTGTCCCCCAACAACCCCCCACCCCCCACCACACTCATCACACACTCCCCCTGCCCTACCCTCATCCCTTCACCCTGTCACACCACGATGCGGTTGCAATCAGTTTATCAGTTTATTTGTGCACTGGTGTGGGTGTACGAGAGGCATGGCCTCTGTGTGCGTGTGTGTGTTTATTTGTTATATGCAAATATCGCCAGAGTGAAGAGAGTGCCGGTGAGAATGAGGCACCGGCGGCACCTCTGAAATGTTTGGCCCTCCCCCTCTCCGGTCTTTTGTGTGCGGTAAAAATTACGGCACTCACAAGTCAGGAAATTCGCTTGCAGTCACCGATTCCATGATTCAATGTCCGCATATGAAATGGGGGGAATATTCGTACGCAGATCATTGAAATTATGCCCAAAAACACTCTTTAAGGATAGCTTTATGGATTGCCCATTGTCCCTCTGGAATTAACTCGCCATAAAGTAATTAAAAATATCGCAGGAGTCGTCGCTTATCAGCCTGTAAGCTGTAAAATGCTCCACTAATGCGATAAACAATGCAATTTAAGCGGATTTTGACTCTACGCCGCCCCGAAGCAAGCGCAGGCCCGGCAGCCTCGAGCCACTTTGCAGCGACAATTTATTAAAATCCAGTCCCTGCCCCAACATGCATGTGTGAGTGTGTGTGTACGTTCCCCACTCTAGACCCCACTCACAGCAGCAGGCTCTAAGATTTTGTGTTAATTTGCCGCAGTCATGAGCCTCGAGAGAGTTGCGCGAGTCTCGAGAGTGTGGCGGGGACAGAGTTGACGGACTGTGCTACTTGAGGCGCGTTGCCGCGGAGTATGCAACAAATTTGTTGCCGTTTTAATTTTTCTGTCAGCTTGCGCTCGAGCGCCTCCTCGTGCAGCAGCAGCAGCAGCACACACACACACACCCCATGCAGCCCATGTACCCCTGCCCTCAACCCTGCTCCTTCCCTTGATGTTTTGCATGCAACATGCGAGCATTTCTAATTGTTGTTGGTCTCGAGAGGGGCAGCAGCTGTTGCGACAGGCTGCAACATAACAAGAACGAGGAGCCACCAGTCCAGTGGCGGTTCGGGGGGAGGTACGAGCGCATAAATTAGAAATCGGCGACCTGCACGGGCGCTTCAGAAGAGGTTTCGCCTTCGCATGTGTTGTTGCATTTTGCCACTCGACGGGTTTTGTGTACACACAAATTAATGCTGCAGCCCTTGTTGCATGTCCTGCACTGTGTGTGTGTGTGGCACTGTCGGGGTTAACCAAAGGGTGAGCATTGTTAACAGGCAAAAAAAAAAAAACTTAATTGCCTTCGCTCTCTTTCACTCTCTCTTTTCTTGTGCCCCTTCCGCTCACACGATTTTCCTGATTTCGTTATTTTGTTTAATTAATAAACACATTTTGATTAGAGCGTGTCGTCACCCGCCCCCTTACGACTACCATACCTTCCATCCAGCCATCCATCCATCCATTCCTCCATCCATTCTTCCTTCCCGAACGACTTACACTCGACACGACTCGACATGACCTGACTTGTCTTGATCCCGGATCAGCGGGCAGCGGTGTGGGGAATGGCCTGACTTACTAACCCGATTCCCCCGTTATTTTGTTTCATTTTATTTCCCATCATCATTAGTCTTTCTCTTTCGCTCGCACTCGCTCTAGCACCTTCCCCTTCCTACGCTATTCTCTCTTCATATAAAAATCACAGTTATTTGTTTTGCTGTCAGATTAGCTGCTACTTGTTGATGTGCTCTCTCCCGCTCTCTCCCTCTCTTTATAAGAAGCTGTCTGTTTATCTCTTTTCTGTTTCAGTTTTTTCTCTGTCCGTTTCTTCCTTTCCACTCACCTTCTTTGCTTGCGTGTCTGCCTTGTGGATGCGTGGGAGGAAGGGTGGGCGCCGCAGGTGCCATCGGTCATTTGTAGGCAGGGACTTTGCGGCCGACTTCTTGATTTGGCACAGCATTTCCATTTTCATCAATCACAATCACTGAACACTTTCTGATTCACATTCTCTTTAAACAAATTGGCAATCCTTTTTACCCACACAAAAAAACAACGACGGCGACTTTGCGCTTCAACTCTGATTGAGCCATTGCTTGAGCCATTCTCATCATTCACAATCACTTAACACTTTTTCATTCGCTATCTCTTTATTTAAGCCGATCTTTTTAACGTTTTCCCTTTTTACCCGCCAAAAACATAAAATAAAAAAAAGACCGAAGTGCCGCCGGCCATTTCTAGCCGGCGACTTTGCGACCAGCTCTGATTTAGGCCTTCATTGGGCATTGCGTTTCACGCTCACATCAATCACAAGCACTTTTTGCACGCCTTTTTATGCACAAACAATAAATAGAAACACCCGCCCTTTTTTTGTCCGTTTTCCGCGCTTTTCGATAGTGATGCGCAGCTGGCTAGATCAGTGGTGTACATCGGTGTGATAGGCAGCGAGGCCTCGCGAGGGTTTGATTGTTTTTTTAGTACATTTTTTGGTATGTGTCATTGTATCGATGTTTGGAGCCCTATCATGCCGATGCTTGATAGTAATGTATCACCACTGATCTAGTCAGGACGACTAAAAAGCGAGGAAGAAAATTCGCGAACATAACCTCTACGCCAGGTAAGTATTGGAGCAAAGCTGTAACAAGTTACATATTACGACGTGGCGATTTCCCCCTTGTAAAGGCGGGTGGCCAAATAATTCCCCTCTACCTAAGGGTAGAGCGGTAACTTAAAACCTCAAAAAAAAAAAAAAAAAAAAAAAGGGAGACAAACGACAATAAAAGGGCGGGAGTTTTTCTTGTTGTTGTTTATTTTGTGGATACAAATTATTGCCAAGTGGATTTAATAATGTTAATTAGTGTTAAGTTATTGTGAGTGAAGAGTGTGAGGCCCGACAAATGGCCGACGGCATCTGCCAGTGTTCTTTTGTTTTTTTTTTTTGCTGTTACAAAAAAACCATAGATCGTTTGAAGTAAAGAGAATAATAATGTAAAAGTTTTAAGTGTTTGAGATATATCTATGAAAATGGAGATGCCATGCCCAAATGCCTGACGCAATTGGAAGGCACCCGCATAAACAGGCACGCGAGCAAAAGGAAGAAACAGAAAGGAGATAAAAGGTCATCATCACATATTTAAGAGAGGACAGAGTGGAAGAGAGCGAGCGGGAAAGAGAACACGCAGAAGCTAATGGGACAGCAGAAAAAATAACTGTGATTTGCACATGAAGGGAGTGGTTGAGAGTGTCAGATTTGTATGTGTCACCAATAAGGTGACGCCAACACCAGATCTTTATAAGGTGCCAGCAAACAAAAAAAAAGTCTGTTTTTGCGCTTTTGTCTTTTAGTCCGTTAGACGTCATTTACATAAGTAGTAAATCCACATTGGGCCAGAAATCAGTAATTGAAGTAAGGAGGAATGTGACACCTTAAATTAAGACACCTTGCAATTGAAATTTAACATGGGGCAAAAAAAGAATTGCGCTCGCTTGAAAGAATTTCTAATTAGCGGTGGATTGTAACTGTCCATAATTAAACTACTCTTTTGCTCTCTGCGTCCCTTCCCGTCCTTGCCTCTATCCACCAATTGGAACTCCGAAATCCACGATCCGTTGCCAAATGTGCATCAGAACTATTGTAATTGAAATTCCTGCAACATTTTTGCCTTGTAATTTGATTTTAATGTGGGTCAAATTGTTGCCCCTTTGCGTCCTACCAACTGAGGACGTAGAAAACAAAAAAAAAAAAACATAAAAACACGGACTCACATGGAGAACCCGGAACTCGGCACCCAGGAGCCGTAACATGTGCCGAAACTAGTGGCTAATGGCCCTAAAAGCCGCTTCCTCGTTGATTGCAGCAAGCGGAATGAAGAGGGGAAGAGGGGTGGAGTCGAGGAGCGCGGATAGTGGAAGAAACACTTTGTGCAATTTAGCTTTTGGCCAAAGTCATTAAGTTTGATGTTAAAGGCAGTTTCTACTGCTACTCTTGTGTTTCTGCTGCTGCTCCTACTCCTACTCCCTTTTTTGCTCCTTTTTCTGCTGTTGCTCCTGGACTCTGATTCCGGCTCCGGTTGGTATGTCAACTGGCGCTGCTTCAGGCAGATTTACACTCAGTTGGCAGTGCGTCCACCCGTCCGTCAGTTATTCCATCCGTTTGTCCATCAGTCAGTCAGTCATTCAGCAGCGGAGGTGGAGGAGGAGTGGAGCGGGGGCTGGCTGCCAAAAGCGGATGCATTACAAAGGACATCAAGCTGGGGATATTGAGTTTTGTGTGCAACAAAGAAAAGCGCATACAAAGCCGAGCGCAAAATAAATGATTCTTTGTTGGATTTGCCGTTCTTTGGCCAAAGAGGAGTTGGATTCGTCGAGGGGGTGAACCGGAGGAGGAGTATGAGGCGAAGGCAGCGAGAAAAAATTGAATTACATGCGAGAGCCAGCAGCAGCAGGAGGAGCCGGAGCACGAGCAGCTTCTATGCCCCGTCTCGCATCTCCATCTCCCGTATCCGTATCCGTATCCGAGTCTGGAGTCCCCAGTCCCGGGGTCCACCGCAGGCGCAAAACTACTGTGATTGCGCGTGTCCTCTGGTTGAGGGGAGGTTGGGTTGGAGGCGTGGCCACGGATATGATGAAGCGGCGGCATAAAAATAAGTACAAAAGCAACACAACGCGGGAAAGCAGGCAAAAGTAAAAAGCGCTTCAGCTCCTCCGCCTGCGTCCTGCTCCAAGTCGTTGCTGCTGCTGCTGCTGCTTTTTTGTAGCTTCATAAAAAATTTCCCAAGCGGAAATGCAATTTAATTAAAAATGTCCTGCTGCTGGCGGAGGAGTTCCAGACCAGAGCCATCCTTGCTCCTGCAGCTGAAGGCGCAGCGTCCCCTCCCTCTTGCTCTCTCTTTTGCAGCGTTCTTTTGCCCGTTTGTGTTTGTCTACTGCCGCACCCCTTGGCATCGCCCTCCTTGGACGCAGAGTTGTAGGCAAACATGATGAATCTGTTCCACAGATTTCCCGCTGGACGCTGCCACTACTCACTGCCCACCACCCTCCTTTCGCTGGGAACCAAAAACAAAATCGTTTAAGATTAACAGCAGGCGATAAACAGTGGCAAAGGCCCCTGAAAATGCAGCAAAAATTAAGGCCGAGTAACCCAACGCACCCGCGCCCTTTCCCCTTAGCAGGAGGGGGGCAGTGGGTTCTGGGTTCCACAGTTAAGTGAATTACCATACTCAATTAACGTTATGCTTATTAAGGGACGACAGTGGTGGACCCACGCTCCTAACTCTAATCCAATTCTCAGACTCTGAATGCAGTGCCAGAGCTGGCATGGGATTGGAGCTCTGTGTTTTGCATGTTCCAGTGGTGGATGAAAGACGAACGCCATTCACTCAGCCATCAGAGCAGAGGGGCAAGCGTTGCGCCCAAAGCATTTGCCATTTTCCGAATGCAAACCAAATTAGCCTGCCATTTCGGTTGGGGACGCTGAGGCGGGGGAACAATGCCATGAATGGCGCTTTATGCTCAAAATCAAGCCTCGTCTGTACCTTTGGGCCAGCAACTGAACTGAACTTCTGTTCAAAGTCGGTCAAAAAAAGGGCACTGCACGGGGCTTAAAGGAAAGGGAGTGCAATGGGTAAAGGCAGGCTTGTAATTGGGGTTGCAAAAGAACGAAATTAAAAGCGAAAGATCGATGTAAACTGTATAGATTTTACAAGAAAACAGTTGAAAAATGTATTAGTAGAAAGCTGAGTATCTAGACTTGGAGTTCTCAAGGCGGAATTGTGATTCTAGTTTTGTTTTTTCCATCCCATATCGAAAGAGGCCACAACTCTTGTGTCCACTCTGAAGATTCGTATCCCAATCTCTAGCCATTTCTCGCAACTATTGTTCAGAAATATTAAAACATTATGCTGAATCTGGTCTCTCCATTCCTAATTGAAAATATTCCTAGAGGCCTTCTCTTAACCCTTGTCTTCACTCTCGAAGACTTACTATATCGCATTTCACAGCTTATCCAGAAAAAGTCTGCCTACAAAATTGTCATAATTCCCTGATAACCTGTTGACCCTTGGCTCTGCATTCGTGTTGCGGCCCCTTCCTTCGCCACATGTGTGTATGTGTGTGTGGAGGTCGTGTTAATTTGCATGTTTACATGGAAGTTTTACACGCGAAAGTGGCAACAAATTTTGAATCTTTTTTAGTCGGCCGCAACAACAAAAGCAACAACAGCAGCAGCGGCAGCAGCCACAAAGTGTCGAAAGATTGTTGCTCCACTGGTCCCGGCCACGCCCACGGCAGCTGCTTGCGGTTTTGAGCCCTAAACGGACTGCCTCTCGGGAGAATACACACGGAGCAAAGCCAACCCAACCCACAACTGCGGCTGTAGCCCTGTGTGTATTTATCCATGTGTCCATGTGTGGGTGTATCTGTGTGTGTGTGTGTCAATTTCATTATGCCATTACTTGCTGTCCCACCTACAGGTGGCGGCACCACTTGAAGTTTATTTGTTTGCAGAGTTTTCGTTGATTGTTAATCGAATTAGGGACGGGGCACACACGATGGAGAACGTGGACCTCCCGCTTGTTCCTGACTTTAATTCAATTTAGGCATTCAGCGTCCAACGGCTACAGCCTCCAGTATATGCAGCTGTCTATGTGTGCTTCATGAGTGTGTGTCCGCGTGGCGATAAAAACCGCCTGGGCCGCGCCACGATGGCATATGCCGCTCATTATCCATCTGTGGATCGTGTAAATGAGCCAGCCAGGAAGCGTCTGCTGTCTGTGTGAATCCTTGCTCTGTGCAGCACCTCCCGCAGCCGCAAGCGCACTTTCGTTAATTACGCAAGAACAACAACAACAGCATCATCGATGGAGAAGAGCGGAAGGGAAGGAGGCTTACAAATGCTCTGCTCCGTTCGTACGGCGGATGCGTTGCACCACTTTATTGAACTTAATTGCATGCAATAAACCCATAGCGAGGAGCATCCTCCTGGATACCCCCAGATGATGATGAGTGGAGCAGCAGCCTAGCGATGCCAGCGATGCCAGCGATGGTAGCGTGACACGCGGCAAGAAATGGTTTCCATCGTTTTGTTTGATTTAAAGATTATTTTGAGCTGTTTCGGGCGAGAAAATATGGAAGCAGCAGCCTAACGATGATAGCAAACGACTCGATTTTGTAGCAAATTTCATGGCAAATGTATAGCTAAAATTCCTGATTCCCCTCAAAGTATAAACCCATGCCAAATGTGAACTCTTAATGACACGATGACGCCACTAAGTGTGGGGGCAACTGAGCTGCAGATGTGGAGCTGCATATTCAATTACTCGGATGCTACTTTGGATGCATTTCATTTGCATTCAAAGGCCTTTTTACGTGACTTTCGTTGGGAGCAGCCTCCTGCCACTGCCCCGATTGTATCTGCAGCTGCAGCTGCATCATGGGGCAAATTGAATTACCACCATGGCATTCAGGCCACTCATTCCTCATGATTCTTTTTGCTATCATTGATAGATATATAAATGTGCAGATATATCTATGGATATATATCTGTAGAATCATTGGGAATCAAGAGAGGCAGAGCTGATGATTGGAGGTAAGAGTGATGGTGGGGTGGCAGCTCATTTGTTGCGCTGCTTTGAGCCTTTTGTGTGTGTGTTGGCAATGCGACGTTTCCGTTTCCGGCCTTTTTCCCGTTGCATTGTTCTCCCCGCCGGACACTGGACACTGGGACACCGACGTGCGGCACGTGCCGCCTCTCGCATCTGTCGCAATATTTCATTATACCATTTATGCCATATTTATATTATCGCATTAAATGTACTTTGATTTTTGGCGATGCAGCCGGCCACGAGGCTTTGCATTATTCAAAAACTTTTGTGTAAAATTTAATCAACTTGGGAGTTGCATGCCCCCCCCCCCCCCTGCCGCTGCAGCTACTAAATAAATTATGTATCTATTTTTGTTGCATTATTAAATGCAATTTTCAACTATAAATGCAATTTGCAATTTTTGAAAATTTTTTGTACAATTTTTGCCGCTTGCCGTAGCCGTTGCCGTTGCCGTTTTCCGATTGCTTTTGTTTTTTGTTTTAATTGCATTAAAAATGCGCTTTCATTGCGGCCAAAAATCAACAGAAATAGCAACAATAGCGGCACTAACGATAATGCAACGAGAAATCAAATCAATTCGCACAATCGAAACACGCAGCCAGCACGTCAGGATCCTCCTGCTGTTCGTATATTGTGACAGAATTAATTGCCAGTCGATATGCTTAAACAATCGAGTGGAAGACAGTACAGGACACGGGACAAGGAAGGAACAAAAAGGGAATGGGATGGGAATGCATGGCCCATCAATTTATATGAAAATTGTGTCAACGCACACAGCACACAGCACACAGTTCAAAAGTCAGTGGCAGCCAAAATATCAAAGGGAAATGGGTGTAAAGCCTTTATGGATATCGCAAGCTTCAATGCAATTTCCGTAATATGCGACGCGACGGCACACCGTAGGAGGTGCAGGAGGAGGAGGATGGGTAGGGCTGGGATGTTGCAGATGCACATGGAGATGAGATTGAATGAGATGCAAGCGGCAGCGCATGAATTTAATTACCAAACGCAAGGAGCGAGGCACTCGCTGTCCTGTCTGCATCTCTCTCTCTCTCTCTCTCTCTCTCTCTCGTTCGTGTTGTTGTTGTCACTCTTGGCTGCAATGTTAATCAACTTCATTACCACAAATTGCTATTAGCATATGTTAGTGTGCGCCTGCTGTACGACTGCTGCTGCTGCTGCTGTTGCCACGAAGTCAGAGTCGGAGTCATCGTCAGAGTCAAGCAGTGGGAGGACCCAGGAAATGCACTTGTCTTGGCAGCAGCAAACAACATCAAATGATGCAATTATTACGAAGGCAGCAAGGAGGAGGAGCAGCAGGGGGCAGACGCTGTCTCATTGCCTCGAATTTGGCGCAAACTTCGGACGATGCGGCACAAAATCGAAATCGACCGCCGCTAATATAATTAAAAAGCCATTAAGGCGCACAAACAGACAACCTAGAGGGACAGCAGGGAGAGGGAGGTGAATCAATCACTGAAGCTTTAAGCTGAGATTCCTGCTACCCAGATAAAGGATCAATAGAACGGGAAAGAGTGTCTGCGTTTGGCCTTGGCATCTGCCAGCCTGCCTTTCCTTTCTCTTTCCTTTTTTTAATATAATTCCTAAGGCTTTGCAGCTATTGCCGCTGCCATCGCCATAAATTATAAGTCATTGGCTTACCCCCTGGACCACGGAAACGCTGGACTCAGGCTCAGGATATGGCGGCGCATTAATATCCCCCAAACATGACTATGACTTTGAGTGAATGCTTCAAATTAAAAAGAAATTTACCATTTACCGCATCCGCATCCGCATGTTGACTTGCGAAGAGGCAGAGCGAGGGTGAGGAATGCGGGGATTAAATCGAGGCAGTGACAGGCGCAGGCGGTAGCCAGTGGAGCGGCGATGGACGTGAACGTGAACGTATACGTAATGTATCAAAAGTTGTAGCGCGTGTGTCCTGGGAGCCACAACAGCAACAGAAACAGCAACAAGAAAATGATTACAGCCAACTAATGACGCTGTCTAAAATGATTTATCTCGTTATGGCGGACACTCGGGGTGGCAGCGAGGCAAAGAAACAGCCAGCAAAAGTCAGAGGCAACAAAAAAATGGTAGCCAAAGCTTCTTCTTCTTGGTGGGGGGGAGGCGGAGGCAGTGGCCATAATTTAAACGTGTTTATGATGTATACAGGCGATTTGGTGCGTATCCTAGTGCTAGAAATATGCGACACAAATCCGCAAAAGAACATGCGACGAGGTAGAAAAAACTTTGAATGGAGTTGGAGTTCGCAGTGGGAGAAGGCAAACTATGAATGAACTACTCAACGGTTTAATGCCAGTCCGAGCATCGTGGAGCACTGTTTAATGCGTTGCCCACACATCTAGCATGTATCCACTGCCAGGGAGTAGACTCACTCAGCTCCCACCCGCTCCCCCTCTGTCTCTCTCTTTGCTGAGGCAAAAGCGTATTAACATGCTGACCAAATAGCACACAAATGCTTGCCTGTATACAAATGCGTGTACCCTGGCTGGACAAGGGGTATGCGAGGCTTGGTGACAGCAATCGAAGCGCGCAAATTCCAGGGTATGCTTCAGTCGCTACTCCTCCATTGCTTCCAATCTTCCTCTGTTTTCCATATATGCATAGGGGGTATTTGTGTACATATATTGTGCTATGGCATCGTGTGCATAGATGCCATTTGAATGTGGGATCCACAGTTGGAGATGAAGACGAATCCTGGGACTGCTTTGCTCTGGCTGCTGGCTGCTGGCTGCCTGCCTCCTGCTACTGGCAGTAGTAGCATCTGTTACTAATGGATAGTAGCAGAAAACAAATGGACAAGCGCACAGATTCGCACACACACACAATCGTATACTTGGGATGGACGTCAACAGCTCGGGCAAACATCTTTGTAGATTTTATTTCTAAATCTCATTACCAAATGGTGTCCCTTCGGTGTGCGACAGGGACTGGTGGGGGGAGGCATGCTACGTGTGTACACACACACACACACACACACACTAACACTACTGAAGTATAAATGCAATAAGCTGTAAGTGTGTTACTTCCACTTCTCCTCCGCACACTCTGGACTCTGCTGCGGAGCATTGTTCTTGCTGCTTGGACTTGGGTTTGGGGTGTGTGGAGCAGACTTTACCCAGAACTAAATTTCATTCCCGAGAATGTCCCTCCTCTCCCTCATCAATTTCCACACTGATATCAGCTGTTGCAAATGTTTTTATAATCGCAACAAAAGCGAACCATATAAATTGTGTCTCCCTCCCCCCAGTCACAAAAAAAAAAGTTTCAGCCCTTGCAGAACTTTGGAAAACTCTTAGAAATGGAATTGAAAATTCTCAAAATTATCTTAAAGAACTCGGGAAGTGTGCTTCCTGGTTTGGGGCAAGTTGGGGCTGCCATCGTTGGCAATCAATTAAAATATTTGCACTCTGGTTGGGCCATTAGATTTCGTGTCCTGTTCTAAATGCTTGATAAAAGGACCAACCAGAAATAGTCTACAATAAAGAGAAAAAAGTGAGAAAACGGAAGGAATGGGGTTAGCTAAGGGAGTAAAGACTGTGAATATACCCTGTAAATGTTTAAAGATTTCCAAGGCTCATTTGTAGCTGAAATAAATATTTATAAAATGTTTAAAAAATATGAAAAAAGGGTTAAGACTTTATCCTGGTGCCAATACACCCCGCACTGCTTACAGGGTATGCCTGAAAACAGTTTCAAAAACACACGACAAAAACTTAATCGCTCGTGTAATGACTACATTCGACTTTTGTAATTAGCAGTCGGTCCAGTCCGGTTCGGTCGGTACCCAGCCACCTCCCCTACTCCGGACTCTGGCTCCCCTAGAGAATAAATATTAATTTGCCATGGCCCACACCAATCCCTGCCCCTTCCTAGCGCTCGTCTGCCAATGCAGCACGAAATTTATGTGCAACGTACAACAAATTTTCACTTATTTCTAGGAGTAGCAAGGAGCGGCAGAAGGAGGAGCAGCAGCAGCAGCAGCAGCGAATCGGAACGGCAACCGGAATGGAATGGAATGTGTCGTGCCACGGATCGGGCCGGGGTGTGTGTTCCGCAGTTTGTTGTTTGCCCCACTGCTGGTGGTGCTGCTAGTGCTGCTGCTTCGTGACAAGAACCCGCGCGAATGCAATAAATTTTGTATTTAATTTTCAATTCGTTTTACTTTTATTCGGGCACCAAAAACGAGCGAGAAGCGGGGTCTTGGCTGGACGCCAGAGCTCTCCAGAGCGTGGCTGTAACATCCGTTGGATGACTCGTCGGACTGGAGGACTTCTTCTGCTGCTCCTTCTGCTTCTCCTACTCCTTCGTGCTATCGTTTTTAATGGTGCACGTCCAATTTGATTACAACTGTCATCTGTTTGGGGCCAAATGCGATGCGCGCGGCAAGAGGCAGTCAAAAAAAAAAGAAAGGGAAAACACAAACTAAGATTGGGGCAACCGCCTAATGAAGTAATTTCAATTAGAGCAGCGGCAAGGCCTTGGGGCAGTTACTATCTACGCCTGCCGGTGCTGTTTGCCTCTTGGCGACCTTTGCGGCATGTTGGGGGCACCGAAGTTCTGCCATTAACTTAATTGACGTACGTTGACCCAAATCAAATGTAGCTGCCTGCCCATTGCGTGGCACTGGCAGTGGCACCGTCAGGTGGCATTGCCACTGGTCTAATTATGCTAATTTTCCCATGCCTCAAGTGCTGCTGTGTCGGGGCTGGGAAAAGGTGTTGCCAAGCAATCAATCGAGAGTTTTTGCCTCCCCCCTTTTAAACACTCCTCCACCAATGCATTTATCAGCATTTATCTTTATGACTTTAGAGCAGAAAGGAGAGGAGCAGCAGCAGAACCCAAAGCCAGGCATCGAAAGCCAAAAGTTTGCTTTTATCACGCAAACAGCAGCCATGCCGCATGCAGCAACAGTTTTTTCGGGGCTAAGTTTGTTTGGGAAATATTTGCCAGTTTGAAAAATGAAATGTGGCTAAGAGGGGTGGGGTGAAGGGGGGGGGGGAGAACGCAAAAGTGAAAAGTGTCCAAAGAAAAGACAAAACGCAGTCAACTTCATTAAAGACGGATGAGCGACAAAGTCCAAAGATCGACTCTAGGAAATGAGCAAAGAGAAACAGAAACAGAGACAACAGAGAGAGTGGAAGCTGTGGAAAAACAGAAAAGTTTACATGAAAGATTTAAGGAGCTTAGCGAGTCAAAGACGAGAACGTTCCCGCTGTTTCCCTCCCCTACCCATTCGAGGTAAAAGTTTTGTCGCTGGCTTAAAAACGTTTTCTCCTCGAGAGTACTATTCGGGGGAACATATTTGCTATCAGTTGGCGTCCAGTTGCATGCTCTTCGCGCAACTTCCCCCATGTCCCTCTTTCTCGCTGTCTCTCTGTTTGTTTGTCTGTTTGTTTGTTGCCACTTTCGGCAAGTTTTTGCCAGCAATTTTTCAGCCACGTCGTGTCTGGCTATAATTTCGTGCTGCCTGCCTCCTGCCTGCTGCCTGCTGCCCCGTCGTCGTCGTGTGGTTGGCAGCGCTGCCAAGTGTTGCATCCGCTTCCCGTTGATAGTCAGTGGCGTGTAAATAGGAGAATGTTTCTCCTACTTGAATTTATTTGGCTCTCTCCTCTCTGTCACTCTCTCTCTTCTCTCCCTCTATCCTCTCTGGTTGGGGGCACTCGATCTTTCTTTCTGTTTAACAAAGTCAAACAATTTCATGCAATTAAAACCGTTTTTCATTAAAAATGCAAATTTCAAATGCAAAACGAACTCGAGTCACGTCAAGCATCAACATGTACACTCACTCATGCTACTCTCTCTCTTTCTGTGTGTGTGTGTGTGTGTGTGGCATGTCCCCAGTCTCTATCTGCTGGCGGCTGAGTGTTTGTTCTCATGCAAGTGGGTTGGATAGGGGTTCTACGTGTGGTGGTTCTACGGGGGAGACGCAGGTACTTAACTTGATGTCACCAAACAAAAGCACTTTGTTTTAACATGTGCCTGACACTCCCCACCCCACACTTGCCTCTCCCTTGTGGAGCTCTGAGCATACCCATCCCCGGGTTAGAGGTTGCCTTGCAGCGTGCTTAAAAGCCGCTTGTCTTGTAAACAATCATAAAAAATCATAATAAAATGCCATAAAGTTGAGAATGTATGTATGTGGGAGGCACTCCATGCCCTGCCCCTTCCGGAGAGTATGCCTTGCCCCTTGTGACGATTAAATTTGAACATTCCCCCGCCTTGGCAACTCCTTTCGCCTGTGAGCAGGGATCATTGTCTGCTCTTTAGCTGTGGAGCTGGTAGCTGAAGCTGAAACTGAAGTGAAAGGGAAGTTGCTTTTGTTCTGCAGCGGCACTCAGACTAGACTCATACCCATACCCACACATGTTTCTCCTGCAGCTGACATTGTCATGCTTTTGGGGTATACTGATTGTGGTCCATGCATTGTTGTTCCCTAATGTCTTCCTTTTGCCAGGCACAGAGAAGCTCTGCAGCGAACTGAGGACATTGTTACATTTGACAATTTTAAGCGGATTTTAGAGAGAATTTTCGAGGGAATGCTGCAGCGGAGACACCTCCCATTCTTATGGTCAACTCTTGGAACAAGAGCTGCACTCAGGCAGCCCTGAAAGAAGCCTCTTCTATGACTCTTAAAACCATGGAACAGCCACCAAAGCGTAGGCCTTCCATTATGTGGATTATTTCCAGATCTTTTGAAGTGTTTTCAATATTTTTGGTTGCTCTGTGCAAATTCATCCGCTTTTGTGGATAGCTTCACACAACTTAACACTAATTGGTGGCACTTACCTCTTGCCCCTGGCTTTCTTTTCGCACCCTCTCGGCCCACCCCCCGAAGAATCCCTTTTCATCTTCTATTAGCTATTTGGGTGGTGTGGGCTTCGTGCTTTGACTCCGCTTTCTCAGCATTTTAAGCAGCATTTCAGCTTGTTTGTAAAGTGGCTTATAAACTGACTGACGAGTGTGTATGTGTGTGTGTGTGAGCCACATCCTGCTTGCTTCTGCTCTTCTTCTTGCCCTGTATCCTGGCTGCTGCTATAGCTGTGTTTAAGCTTTACTTTTTAGCCATTTAGACATGGCACAAAGGCAGGAGCAGGAGCTGGAGCCGGAGCTGGAGCTGCCAAAGTTTTCGACGGCGTAAGCTGAAGGTTGGCCAATTCCTAGGCGCTTGTTATGAGTTCTTACGCTCTTACCTACACACCAGGGTGCACCCTACTCTCACCTGGCAGCCACCACCCACAACGTTGTGCCCCTTGGCGTACGCTTCATTGGAAAGCATTTAGGAAAGTTTTCCATTTGGCGCCAACTTTAATAAACGCCGCCGCCTCGAACTCGACCTCGAACGGTGAGCCAAAATGGGAGACTGGGGGACAGATACCGAGCTGCGACGAGTATGCGCTGTGAATTTAATTTTCAACTTTGTCTGACATTTCGTAATTGAAAGCACAGACATTGACACTTGACACAAACACCAAACGGAGGAGGAGTCATCCTCATCGATGGGGGTCTGTGGCAGAGGCAGGAACTGACGGGCATACAGCTGGACAGGGGGTCGAAGACTTGGTCCTGCGTTTGGATGGCGCATTACTAATACGCAGTGTGTGACAACCACAAGAGACAATTTGGCAGCTGCCAAAGGGGTTTGTGGCACGAAACGCAGGCAGCAAAAGAGACAGAGAGAGAGAGAGAGAATGGCGATGGGAAGAGAACCCGGAAAGGCTGCTGCGGCTGCTGCAGTTAAACATTTTGCACACTGTCAGCTACACATGCACACACACACACACATATTCAGCAAACAGGCATAGAGTCACGCACACACCCACATGGGCTCATAGTGATGGCAGCGTGTCGGGCATATTATGTGGCCTAACAGAGAGACAAGGAGAGATATGTTTGTGCCTATGCTTAGTAGGATCAAAGACTATACAAAATGATTATTTAAATTCTAGTATTCCAACGGCATTCCCTTGCAATAGCCTGTACCCTACCTACGATACCTTGCGCTAAAAACGCTAAACATACGCCCACGCTTACCGCTTTTACTCTTTCAGTCCATTTTTCTCCTCTTCTTCATATGGTCAGACATCACGTCACCGAACCAAAACCCCTTTTTTGCAACATATATTACATGCCTAAACACTTTCCCTATTCACACTTACATACAAAAGTAAAAGTATATGAGTGAAGAAAAAACAGAAGTACATAATTCTCCTTCTTACCGATAATATTGTGCCGTTAGTTTTGCTTGCATGCTGCTCTTTTGCTGCGCTGCACATAAAGTTCGCTCTGACAATCGGAAAAGAGGAAAGAAAGAGACCGCAAGACGACTCGACGACGGAACCCGCACCGAAACCGCAAACCGAAAACGAAACGCACGAAATTTCCAATAAGAGCGCACATTTGGGCATATTAATTTAAGGTGAGGCATAAGTGGACGTAAGTTCGTGTGAACACACAAGATGAGAGAGAGTCTGATCAGCAGATTTCAAATGCCTCACCCTGTCACTCACATCACTTGGAACGCTCGTTCCTTTTTCACTCTCTTTCTTCACTGCGCTATTTTATGATGGAGTGGGAAAGGGACAAACTTAGCGGCTTTTTTGCAATATTTTCACACACATACTTTGCTGGAACTAAGGCAATGACTTTACACATGAAAAACAAGGAATTCATGCACAATTTAATATGCTTATTCAGATAATGACTTCCACACATTGCCAAGCTGCCATTTGATACCATTTTGCCGCTTTCTTCGGCAACATATTAGACCACATAACTTCACTTTTCGCTGGGCTGCCATTTTTCGCCATATCGACATATTCGCCAAGCTGCCATTTACGCCTTTTTGCCATATCGCCATATCGCAGACGCCGCTGCCGCTCTGGAACCCACACATTTTTTGCACTGAACACTACCCTTCACTTGCACTTTCACTTACACTTTCACTTGCACTTTCACTTACACTTTCACTACACAAATGCGCCATACTTTACACGTTTGATTTTTCACGATATTCCCGATTTTTGCGAATTGAAGCGCGGAGACGACGACCTACGACCCGCACCCGGCATCGGTTGAAATTTAAGAGAGGGAGCGTGGCGAAGATGCGTGGGCTGCTTAGCGCATTCCATGGCAAGGTGTTGAATTACAAGGTGACGTCTTGACCACAGTGGGAGCCTCCCACAGCGTAAGCCGTCACCTTGTTGGTAAATGCACCGTGTGCTGCTGTTCTTGACGTTGCTCTCTCGCACTCTTCTCTCTCATCAGCTAGTTTTGCTACGGTGGTGGTGGAATCTTTCGGTTCTTATTGTCATGCACAGTTCTGCGATCTTTTGCTAATGCTTGCTTATTAGGAATCGACTCTCATTGAAATCACTGCCCCTTCACCTCTCCCTCTACAACAGCAATTGTTGATCAATCGAGTGTGTGTGTATATATATCCTCTTGATGGTGGAAAGATAATGAGAGGATTACAGCGCGGCGTAGGCGAGTGCAGCGCTGCCGGCTTTCTTCGAGAATATTCCATGCTCTTCATTTCTCCTCACCCCCCCTTGTGATAAATGCAAAAGATCGAACTAGCAAAACCTGCTGATGAGAGAGGAGAGTGCGAGAGAGCAACGTCAAGAACAGCAGCACACGGTGCATTTACCAACAAGGTGACGGCTTACGCTGTGGGAGGCTCCCACTGTGGTCAAGACGTCACCTTGTAATTCAACACCTTGCCATGGAATGCGCTAAGCAGCCCACGCATCTTCGCCACGCTCCCTCTCTTAAATTTCAACCGATGCCGGGTGCGGGTCGTAGGTCGTCGTCTCCGCGTTTCAATTCGCAAAAATCGGGAATATCGTGAAAAATCAAACGTGTAAAGTATGGCGCATTTGTGTAGTGAAAGTGTAAGTGAAAGTGCAACTGAAAGTGTAAGTGAAAGTGCAAGTGAAGGGTAGTGTTCAGTGCAAGAAATGTGTGGGTTCCAGAGCGGCAGCGGCGTCTGCGATATGGCGATATGGCAAAAAGGCGTAAATGGCAGCTTGGCGAATATGTCGATATGGCGAAAAATGGCAGCCCAGCGAAAAGTGAAGTTATGTGGTCTAATATGTTGCCGAAGAAAGCGGCAAAATGGTATCAAATGGCAGCTTGGCAATGTGTGGAAGTCATTATCTGTGTAAGCATATTAAATTGTGCATGAATTCCTTTTTTTTCATGTGTAAAGTCATTGCCTTAGTTCCAGCAAAGTATGTGTGTGAAAATATTGCAAAAAAGCCGCTAAGTTTGTACCTTTCCCGGTAGAGAAAGAGAGTGAAAAAGGAACGAGCGTTCCAAGTGATGTGAGTGACAGGGTGAGGCATTTGAAATCTGCTGATCAGACTCTCTCTAATCTTGTGTGTTCACACGAACTTACGTCCACTTATGCCTCACCTTAAATTAATATGCCCAAAAATGTGCGCTCTTATTGGAAATTTCGTGCGTTTCGTTTTCGGTTTGCGGTTTCGGTGCGGGTTCCGTCGTCGAGTCGTCTTGCGGTCTCTTTCTTTCCTCTCTTCAGATTGTCAGAGCGAACTTGATGTGCAGCGCTCCAAAGAGCAGCATGCAAGCAGAACTAACGGGACAATATTATCGGTAAGGAGAATTATGTACTTCTGTTTATCTTTACTCATATGCTTGTTCGTATGTATGCATTTACGTACGTGTGAAGGGGGGAAGTTTTTAACACATAATATTTGTTGGATGAAGGGTTCTTCGTTCGCTCTGCTTGCTTATATATAAATACGTTATCCTGAGTTCAGATATTTTTGCTTTGTCTCTGATGTAATAATTCTTGTGGGTGGGGAGCGATGCAGAGAGTGCGGGTTCTTTCAGTGACACTTCCCCATCACATTAGTAAAAGAAGTATTCATAATTCTAATAAATTTCGTTATTATCGTTTAATTACTTCAAAAAATTGCATGCCCTTATGCCCAAAGCCCTTTAATTTTGTAGCTCGTGAGTAAACGTGTCACGCCCACATCTGCAGCACAGATCCAGAGGCATTCGCCTCGCACACACAGGCATGTTGGCTGTCTCGAAAAACCAAAAATCGTGAGCATAGGCGATAGATGTGGGGCGAATGATGGCTGGAGCTAAGGATGGCTGGAGCGGAGGCTGGCTGGAGCATGGGGCGCCATACGGGATGGGGCGGTTGATGGTGCACAGAGAGAAAGTGTAGGAAAAAGGAAGGGGGAACGGCTGTTCGTTCTCTCTCGTTCCGTCGAGCTAGTTGGTTGCTCGAGAGTGGCCGCAGGGCAATTGGATATAATTTCTAATTACACGCTTGGACGGACTTTTTACTGTCAGCTTAGTTTACTGATGTCTCTATATTTTCGAGTTCTCCTTCTGCGCGTATGTGTGTGTGTGCATGTTTGAATGTGTGTGCGTATCTGTGTAATTTGCTGAATGTACAAGTGTAATTTGGCATTTTGATTTTTAATTGTTTGCCCATACAAGCAAGCAAGCAACGAACGCTGTTGGCAGGCATGGAAAAATAATTTCCACAACAAGTTTTCGGTTTTCCCTTTAATTAAGAAGACACTCGACACAGACAGACAGACAGGCAGGACATGGGGGCAGACAGAGCTCACTGGGCCGGGGTTTTGGGGGCGTCTGAAGTAACAGCTACAGTCGGACAGTCCGAATGGTAATTGTGGAAATTACCAACTGAAAATCTACACTTGGAAATTTGCATATTATAATTCTTGCTGCAGCCGAATGTGGCACGATGAGTAGATGTTGGTTGCAATGGAGTGACAGCAGACGTCGACGACGACCCTCATCTTCTGCTCTTCTGCTGCTCTGCTGCTGCTACGAGCAGCAATGCTGCTTCCTGTGTGCCATAAATTGCTCTTGCAATTGCAATTGTCATCGCTCCACTCTCCCTCTCTCTTCGTCTCTCTTTGGCGATGGCAATGGCTATGTCAACACTTGAACACGCGCCAAGCAACACAGCACACAAAAAAGCGCCCAAATTATGCAACAGATTCTGTAAAATTTGGCTCACAAGCAACAACAGCAGCAACAGCAAAGGGCCATGGCTAAGGGGGACATGGGGACAGGGAGTTTATTTTTGTGCAATTACAAAAAGCGGCAAAAGAGTAAAAAATTGCAAACGCTGACATCGCCAGCGCTTCAACTGTCATTCTGTCGCAGACATTTTTCAGCCATGAAAGTGGCACGGTTGGGTCCTTTGTGTGCCACTGCTCCTTGTAGATGTTGCATTTCCCAGATAGTTGTTGTATTTTGCTGCTGGTGCTGCTGTTTCACGCCATTATATTGCAATATGATTATTATGCGAATGCAAATGCTGAAGAGTGTTGCCGTTGTCACGTTTTGTGTTTCATGTCAAGGAGGAGGAGGGACAAGAGCACGGAAAAGTGTTGCATACTTTCGCTAATTAGCTCATTTCCTCTTGCAAAAGTCGGCGGCAAGGCAGAGGGAAAGGAGAAGAAACTCATCCAAAGAGAGAATAAGAAATGAGATTTGGGTGGGGGGGGGGGGGGGGGGGGGGGGGG